>NW_017386062.1:348903-375521 GCF_000237925.1 Schistosoma mansoni
GTGCTTTCCTTTTTAGTTGTCGTGAAGAGCTATTGATGATATTCATGCCTGTATCCTTCAGTCTCTCTCTTTTTCTTCCACCTTGAGGATATTACGTTAGGACTTACCTATAAATTTAGTTTAATCATTTCCGTGAAGGGTGCTCTATTTACCTCGAGTATATTTTCCTTATCTCCTTATCAGCTGTCAGCCGACTTGTTCTCTGTCACAGCAGATTATCATTGACAGAATACCTTTAGATTTTTGGTGATGATAATTTTCCACGTCCAAACTTCATACAACGGAACACATTTAACGTACGTGTTGAAAGTTCTAACCTCGGTGTTAGAGGACAAAGTTTTGAACTAAAGAAGGTCTTCAGTTGTAAGAATACTCCCTTTGCTTCACTAATCCTCACCAGATACTCTTTGTTTGACAATGACACTCCCCAAGTAATCAAAGACGTTATTTCTAGCTTTTCGAATTTATTTTCCAAAAATTTCTATTAACAAATGTGGTGGTTTCATTAATGAACAACTTAATTCGAAAGTCAATTTATGACAGAAAATATGGCGATAAACCATATTCTAACTGCTATAATCTTTTTCTATTTGAGAACTTAAACATCAAATGGTGATCCGAATTAAAATGAACAAAACGTTCACACAATAGGAATGATAAATGAATATAGCGAAAAAATCTGAGCAGTGCGCATCCACAATCCCACCTCGCGAGATTCGAACTCAGGACCTATCAGTCTCGCGCCAGAGCACTTAACCGTCCAGTGCTTCCAGGTTTTCCATGGTGGTCTAGCTTCAATTGATTCATGATTTCAACTATGAAAATACTGAAATCTCTACAAAACCCCTTCAGATATTAAAAATTTATGAGGTAGTTTATCGATCTAATGATAATTTTTGCATCTCATACGATAGACTAAAAACGTTTGATTCTTCAATGATCAATTCATAAACTTGATTCAGTCCTATGGATGAATAGATAAGAAATGTCATATATATGATTACTGAGTTTAGAGAAGTGAGATTTCAATATTTTAAGGTAATAAATCTACTCTACTACTAAATACGAAATTGTCATTTCAGTATATTTATAAACCATACTACTTACAATGAAATCAGTCTATTTTAACCAGGGAGAGCAGAAATAATAAATAAAAAAATATCAAATAACTATCGAAAGTGTATTGAATTATTGGATTCAAATATCTACACAGAATATTTGTTCAGATGAGCCAGATCGCTTGGATGTCGCTTATGATTCTACTGATATGATGTTTTATAGTACTTGTAATTAAGGAGTACGTTCCATCTAGTGAGTAAATCCACAGTCTGTGACATGCTTATGTGAATATAAACTGTGAACAACTCTGATATCAACAAGGGCATAGAAATGACACTACATAGTCATTGAATATTAGCACAAAAAAATTAAACGTGAAAACCAACGACATAGGATACAGTTTGTAGAAATAAGAAACTCAATGAAAACATTGTGAACAGAAAAATAGTGGACATTAAAAAGTCTTTTTTAGGATATTATTTAATTTTAACGGAAATCACTCACTATCATTACGTTGAACATCATTTGAAGTATTCTCGTCAACACCATCAGTACTTGTCCGTATTCCATCAAGCTTATCTAATATTCCACGAGATTGTCCAGTTTTAGTGACACCGATATGAGGCATCTTTTCCAGTTCCGCTAACGCAGCATTGGCATCCACTTCATCACGATTACCTTCGTCGTATGTTAATACTGTGAAAAAGAAGAAGCATTATTCTATGCAACATACAAAAGCTAATGTACTGCAATGATGACATCTTGTGCACATTGAGAACAAAATGAATATGCTGCATAATATCATTAACTAGTATATTGAGCGGAATATTCTCAGTATTCGTTAGAGGGGTAAGGTATACACTTAAGTGATATATATAAGTAAGAGTAAAGCGGCACTAAAATAATAACACTTAGTAAACTGTTACGATCGTGTTAAAACGGTACCAATTGACAAGGTTCACCAATCAGAATGTACACTACAATTCTCTATAAACCAAAGTTCTATGGTGACTTGAGCACAAACATACTCTGACTGATAAAGGTTAACCTTCTACTATGACCGAGATAATCTGAATCCTGGATGAAAAGAGATTAATAAGAAAATATTGAACTTACACATTTTATCAGAGAAGGGAAATGCTTCTTCCGAATTCAGTAAAACATGATACAAACAAATTATAGGTCACAATGAGACAATATATGGTACTATAAATCATATTTTGTTTAGATGAGGATTAACTTAAAACCTTAGCATAGTTGAATGATGTCAAGTACCGTAATATCAAAAGAACTATTTACTGTTGATAACTTTAAATATAACTCTATGATAAAGTATATCACACAATAAAAAAGACTCGTATTTTACAATTGAACATGATAAAATATGGAACTACACCAACATTAGTGTAGTGTTGTAGTGAACAAGAACACGAGTGGGAACAATCAAATGTACTTAAGCACGAACTACAGACTATCTCACTAAATTCTGATAACCATACAATGAACAGTTAATTTTCAGAAGAACAATCAATTGTCTCAATCTTAATTGTTCATTCTCCAAATATCAGTCCGTCTTCTCTGATCACATTGCTCATGCATTTTCATACCGATTGCGCTTCATTCCTGTTCCTTCCTTATCGATCTTCTGCTCAAATGCATTCTATGTCTGACTATCACCATATACTACTTATTTGGATATAAGTAGACCATACCACAGTGTGAATATTATGGTGAATGAAGATTTTATTTTAAAAACATTATCTTGTAGATAAAATTTAGTTCAATATCAGTAAGACAACGATTCAATAGCAAACTATAAACACTACTAGAGAAAAATGAAAAAACCATCAGCGAAATTCTTTAAAACGTTGATTGAAGCTTGAAAGCTTTAGATGAACTAACAGAGGATCGCGAATTTATGTTATACGGCTTGGAATATGATAATAAGCAAAAGCTGGTTAGGTGTAGATTGATAAAAAAAATTTGTACACGGATATTGAGCAGGGGCAGATGATAACAGTGGACCGTACAATAAATCTGTCGGGTAGATGACTCAGAATATTAATATACAGTGAAACTATCATCTAATCTGAAAACGTTTATTGTTCGTAAGTATACAGACGAGTTTTATTTGGTGATGTTTATAGAATAGGAAGACTTTGAAACCTTGGATACTAAGCATAGATGTGTTGGGATGGATTTCTTTGAAGAATATGGAGTGTGGATTACTGTTGATTTACATTAATATTACATTTGAAATTTTACTTATCTCACGTCACATGTGAGACAGATGGGGTCTCTAGAAAAAGATGCAATAGTTTGCTTCATAATCTCTAAACATGACATTCCAAATTAGAGACTCTAGTACGGCCGAGGGTGGGGAGAGTCAGCTCTCCCTCTCGAAATGCTCTAATACGATAATGCATACAAAGCCACCGTCACAGAAGTCCTATTCACTACCTTCTCGCGGCGGCGGCATTGTTTATGAAATTAAGAGGACAAAAGCGAATATTAGGTGTTAAAATCGGGTTTATGGTTACAGAGGATTCGCCTAAGGAAGTTGGAGAACCCTAGTTCCAAACCAATGGTCACATGAACAACAGGAACCTGAGGGAACAGTTGGTGCATGAACCTATTCTCGGTCACCGGCTACCAGGAACCACATCTCCTGACGCTGCTCCACTGCCTTGTGGATTAGACTTCCAGATCAAAGGCTCAGGGAGTGACCCCCTAAGAAAAACCACCCACTTGGGTTTGGACACCTAGAAAGTATCCCAGCCCACCTTCAAGTTGGCTGATTTGTACGCAGCAAATATTCGGTACTACTTCGTACTAATGTTTATAAATTCAAACAAATAAATAAGTAAATAAAATCATTAAAACATCACACGCGTAACGTCGGTAAGTCAGTCATAAGTAATAGTAAAAGTAGTATCAGTGATAATAAACCTTAGGCATAGACCTGAATTCAAGGAAGAATATAAAGTAATTTTTAAAATTTAAGAGAAGACAAACAGTGACTGTATTTCTTTTTAACACTGAGATCGATCCTGACTACTGTCACTTAAAGTCTTCAACAATTGGTCACGATAATTGCATGGACACAACCCAGTGACCATCATCTATCAACATGGATCAGGTTTAGCAGTCAATAATTTCATGAACATGCCATGTTTAACTTCCTTCCAACTTATTCCTATCCCATCCAACACCACGCACCGAAGTAGGAAATGACTTGACATATATAGTGTGTGTCCCAAATACCTGAGTCACTGAAGATTCACAACCTCCCTAACGACACAATTAATGTAAATAGCCAAAGGTCGACTACGTTTAAGTGATATGGCTCAAAATCAGTAGCAGTGACACATTTTATTATTCGATGTCTATTAGTTCTCAAATTCAACTGTTCCACATTCAGATTTTATTATCTACTTACACTCTCCTTTGTTACTTCTATATTTGATCCTCCTAAACTGGTAGGCCGATAGAAAATGTTAAAACTCCAATCACTATACATACATGTTTTAATTACTTCGATCGAGAGTTTCAAGCAACAAGGGCTACTTATAAACATTTCATAGATAATAGATATAAGATTATTTAGCAACAAACTATACTTGTTTTTCTTTAAAAAAAAGTTCACACAATAAAAAGTATAGATAGATAATGAGATATAATAATATTTTTAAAACAAACAAACATGCAAATACACTCTGAAAGCAAAAATACTACACATTGTATTAGATTTAAGACATGCATAGATATTCTACTGAATGGTGTGTGTATTTTAATTAAAGAAAATTGGAAATAATCTACATTCAATGAACTATAAATAAATAACCAAGGCAACATGTCCTTAAAACAGAAAAAGAGAAAAAAACAACAACTCCAATTTACAAATAATCAAATGTATTATATATTTCATGGCAAGTTACTGAATAAGCTAAACGAAAAAAATCGTTTGTATTTGTATGGGTATATGCACAGAAATAAGCGTAGTAATATTCATTGAGTACTACACATGTACAAAGCGATTATATATATATACATATGGAGACGCTTAAATCGGTAAGTACAAACGATTTATATTTTATGAGGATTGTTCAATAGATTCAATAAAATGTAGAACTACATGGTAAATGGAAAGAAATGTAAAAAATTTTTCCACATATCAATGAATACAGTGTTATGGGTGAAATATAAAAAAAATAATAAAGAAAAACAGAATAGATTTTGATTGTTAAATACGGGAGATTTATGATTTAAAATGAGGGGGAAAAGCAGAGCTTTAAATTAAAGATTCGGTTGATTATTATTAAGATTACAAATTGAATTCTACTTTATCTATCTAGTTTACATAGCTAAGCAATGTGAATTTTATTTAGATATTATATAAGGCTCATAGTCCGTGGGTGAGCACTCTCATGTGATTGCTGTATTTTCTTGATTATTTTTTGTAAATGATAAAACTACAGTAATCACATGACATCCAGTGCTCCAGCAATAATGTCATAGTCTCCTAAATATTAATCACAGTCAGATGATCAAGTGAACCTTTCTAAGAAAACCTCATTAAACTGATGAGAAATGGAATCCTGGCTAATGTTACGTAAAATTCTAAATTCATGAACAACTGAACCTATCGTGCCAAATCAAAAATTACTAACCGAGACTTTTTTACCGTAGAGGACCAACAACTGGGCCACAATAATAAGCAGATTCATTTAACCCGACTCATTAGGTTTCCTGGTCCTTGTTCTAGATTGCGTACACGTATACAGGGCATGAATGGAAAATATCAAAATATCTACGAAAATAAAACCATCTGATCATAGCTTATGAGTTTATATTGTAATGAATTAAACAGTTAAAATTAGCGAATGGTTCATATTCAAAACCATTGGAAGGAAGTGATTCAATACTAACTGTTAATTGACTAAATTTTGAAAAAAAACAGTAGTTCATCTCTACTGTTCTTTCGATGTACTGCTTTGTGAAGTTGACATCTTCACTATTCTTATTTTGGCTATTTCTTACAAATGTTTGTAGTTACAACGAAATTCTGTACGAAGTGAAAAGTTACTTGACTAATGATATCAAGTAAAAAGTATAAAGTGACAGTAAGATGACATTCAGCCAGTAATGGTCATGCAATAGATAAAACTGAAGAATTCATGGTGATTTACGGCATAAGTTCTATGGGTATACGAGCTGGCGACCGTAGTATTTGTGTTCAGAAGTTTCTAATACCTCTGTATATTGATTAGCTGGAGAAAACATAATACACGATAATTGGTAATTCTATTATTTTTTTTCCTCTGACTTACTATCAAATCAGTCTAATGAGACACAGAATCTTGAAGGTATGTGCATCGACTCAAATTACTAAGCCCCATTAGCACAGAAAGACTTGATTCTCGGAGCGAATCCAAGAGTAGTTAAGGGAAAAGATACTATTCTGCACACTTAAACTGACTATTCACACGATCTATCAGAAAGATTTCACTTGAGGCTTCGCCTTTAATCCTAGTTACTTCATGCAACTTAGCAACCGTGTATTTCCTTTTGAATCATACATTTTATAAGTGAATGCTAGTGATATCAACTGACTTACCAGGCTAATGTAGCTGGATCAGTGTTTAAACATGTCTCTCTATAGTTTGAGATCGAGTTATTCTTATCGAAATAATCATACCGATGACAATTAGCAATGGTCATGGATAGGAAATAGATTTTATCGGAAGAATTGAAAGCAATTAGTAACTGATGTGTATGGTTGTCTCTACTTGAGCTTTCCGCATGAATCCGAAATATGAATGGGTAAAATGTGAACAACTGTAGCAGCACGGAGAAAATACAAAACGAATCGGAAGTCAAACAAGAGAAAACCCCACCTTTCAATATCAAAGATAATATTAATAATTACAGTGCTAAACATAAATGGGAAGATTCAAGTAAACAATACGAAGTCAATGTAAACGGTAGTTTTAAAAACCCATAATGAGATTTAGCTCTATCGCATATTATATAGAATACGTAATAGAAAGGTCTGTGACTCTATAACTGGAGCGCTTGATGACCATTTAATGTTCTAATACTACAATAGGAAATAGACAAATAATTCGAATCCACCGAAGAGCATCATGTCTCTCAAGATAACAGGTACACCTTGTTGACAAATGCAAAACAACACGAAGTCTAGATCCAGAATTTCCTGTCGACTACCTCCGATCGCCTAGCATCTCAAGGTAGTGCACACAATTTCGAATCATTTAAACTAGAGGCAACATTGGAACTTGGTCCATAGAATTCTATCAGTACTAAAAAGAGTAGACAAGCATGATATTAGTTGTTACCCAGTGAGCTATACTGGCTGGAACAATCGTTCCTCAAGATCCTACCATGCCAAACAGATCGGTTTAACAGCGGTAAGGTGTTTCCTTCAGACAAGCATAATAGAGATGTGGCCTTCCCACAATGAGGGGTGGGGTTAGAAAAGGTCGACCCTAAAAATGCACATCTTGCCTGATCCCACAGATTTCCGTCTCCGGCGGTAAGATCCCAACAAGTAGGGAGCTAACACAAGAATGGCTCACAAAAAGGTCGTGTGTGACCGACCTCAAGAAGTTGTCCCTTGGGCACTGCGGTCACGCTCTCAAGTCATTAAGAACGCCTCTAACCCAATTTCCTTCCCAGGTACCTCCAGAAGAGCCCTTCCACAATAAGGGCAACCGGCAAGTGATAACCATACTCATACCTTTAACAACACTCAAGATCACTGTATTCATAATCAATCTCCCTTTCTAATTCCTATTATTCCTCCTACATCGATTATCAACACTAAAATTCCTCTCTCGGATTCCTCCTCAAGTGTCACTTAAGCCAACGATTCTAGTACGCAAAACACTGTCTCAGGTCTGCTGGAACCTCGCTCCAAACTACACATTGGAGCCTTCAACGTAAGCACCCTATGTCAAATACACAAGCAGGACTCCTTGGCTAAAACCCCAGAATCTCGTACCACTAACGTATGTTGTGTCTTTGAAACACGCATACAGGAGCCTAGTGTGGTCATTCACTTGACCTCAACTCTCCAAATTGAGGAGCCAACGAGATACATCCTCCGTTTATCTAGCAACCCAATGACAAGTTCTCGTAGTCAGGTGGGCGTAGGTATAGCACTGAGTACGAGGATAGAACAAGCACTATTAGAATAGATCCCCGTTAACAGCCGTTTATGTGATGTCTGGCTCCGTAAGAACTCAAAAGGATAGGGACACACGTCGTAAACTTATCCGAACAGGCTCCAAACAAGATAAAGAGCGAAAAAATCAGATATGGGTTAGCCAAAAGTCTAAGGAACGACTATGAGGAGTGGTGGGCAACGAAAGCAAAACATGGAATAGGCAGTGGCTAAACGTAACACCAGACAACTCTTCAGACTGATAAAAGAAACCGGAATTAAGAAGTCAAGTGTAAGACGACCACGGAAAAAAAAATGACACTTATCTACTCTCAGCCCGGACGTTTAGAAGAATGGGTGGGACACTTTAAGAAGCAGTCCAACTGGCTTTCAGCTACCCTACAACTACCCACCATTCCCAAAAGGCATGAATGGAACATTGAAGTAGGTCCCCCGACTGTAATTGAAGTTCAAAAAGTCATAGTTAATCTGAAACGTGGAACAGCAGTTGGTCCAGATGGATTGGCTCCAGAGGTCTTTAAGGATGGTGGTTCAGTTTTAGCAATTAGGTTGACTGATATTTTAACTAAAATCTCCGACCTATGTGTAATCCCATGTGAGCAGTTGCAATCATTATTTGTCCCAATATACAAGAAGGGGTTAAAATCATACTGTGATTAGTCTGACTAATATAGCATCTAAAATACTAGCCTTAATAATTACCGGATGCCTAACAAAGACTAGTGAACTGCAAACACAAGAAAATCAAGCTGGCTTCATACCTAGCTGTGGCTGTATCGACCACATATTCACCGCTTTCCAGGTTTTAGAACACAGGTATGCTTATCTGCGTCCGACAGTGATAGTTTTTCTTGACTTAAAAGCAGCATTTGACTCTGTTAACCGAGAGGTTCTGTGACAGTGTTTTAGAAATATTGCTGGCATCTGCTGGGATCACCGGGCAAGTAATAATGAGGTTAGATGCAGGGTATTAGGGAATGATGGTAAATCAGTTGATGAGGTTGTAAATCCTCATCAACTGAGATGGTTGGGCCACGTGTTGCGTATGTTTGAACACCAACTTACACGATACGCGATGCTGACCAGTGTTGGGGATGGTTGGAAGAAAGTTAGGGGTGGTCAAACGAAAACGTGGTATCAGTCCTTCAAGTCTGAGCCATGTTGTTAGATAAATAATACTAGGTTGGGGTCCGCGCGACTGGCGTGACCAATGGTTGGAGACTCTGAGTGACAGCCCAGAATCGATCACAATGGTGCAGGTGTATACATTCTTTGCCTTCCCTTAAACCATGAGATTAAAATTATTCGCTGAAAAATCCCCATTATTACTAACATTACATTACACCTTTCTTTTTACTAACTAATTCTTTCTCCCTGTATTATATCCTTATTATATGTAATCTTTCTTCTATATATTACTACCATTAAAGTAACTATTTCTAGGAATTCGGTATTCACCTTGTTGTGCTAATGAGGTGTGGCAATTTGGAAGGATGCATATATGTGCCTGGTCTTACGTTGTGGCTGACTGACATATTTAAAAAACATCAAATTAGCTAGCAAATAAATAGTTTAATAAAAGTTACTTAGAGTTTGTTTATTCAGAACTCAACAGTAGTGAAACCATATACAAAAATAAATTGCTAGCAGATTACATTGATGAACTGATGATAATTGAAGAATTAATGAACACCAGAGAGCAATACATATATGCTGCAATTTAATTTGGAGTCTAGAAGACAACCAACTTCTTGTTGTCAGAATAACAATATTGCGGTGAAAGAATGGAGAACATTGCATAATATTATTTCAATATAATTTAATTAATATGACAGTGATATTCACAAGCAGACATCAACTGGAGAACCGATGGAAAATCATAGAATACTGAGGAGTCATGTTGTTAAAATATGAAACGTTAAGCAGCACACATCCACAGCCTAAAGCAGAATTGCAGTCAGAACCTTTAGATTTTGCAGTCAGTGTCGCATCTTTTATGTAGTAACTTGGAAAACAGTGAGGCGTATTTTTGTTCAGTCGATTTGTGAAATAGTGCAATCCTTACTCAAACGTATTGGTAAGTTACTATCCGTCTTTCTACTTAGTTAGCTTTATATGCCATAGACTCACATCCACCACAAAGTGTATCACCTGTGAGAACATAGTTATGATTTAGGTGGGTGACTTTTGAAAACTGTATTCAAAATACTACAGAATCTTCATACAACAATAGTAGCGAAAGCCAGTTGCTAAAAACACTGGCTAATGATAACTAAACAAGTTTTACACTACTAGTTTCTTGATATTGGAATCAGTATATCTAACATTAGTACTTTAAAGTGAAAAAAATTCTCAAACATGATAAAATTGATCTACATGGAAACAGAGTACTCAAATATGATAAAGTACGTAAACGTACAGCGACAGTCGTTTTTGTTTTAGGTCAGCGAACTCAATGAGGTTGGGTTTATATGAAGGATGTATAATCTCTGGTTATTGATGATTCAAATCACAGTCGACATGTACAAGATGGAGAGATTCAAGCATTTTTACACAAACGTGCACACACACATACATACTGATATGGTTACGACAAGTTAATCGAGCTAAAAAGAAATGATACACGATGTTAGCTATATGCTGGTGCAGCATAATATGTTGAAAAGGTTTACAATTATACAATAAAATAAAAATCATTAAAATTACAATGATGATTGTAACACTATTATTTGCTCCATCAAAATAGTGATCAATAAATATTAGCACATCACTAAAAGATCATGTATATAAAAAGTACTTGACTGAGCATACAAAACATTTGGCGCAGTTGTTTGTGAAGGGATAAAAACCCAGGACAAATAAAAATAACTATCATCCGAGCTTTTTTCAGTTTATGCACAAAAATTGTGTTTATATTATGAGAAATACAGGAGAAAACTTTTTTTTAGCAAGCATTAAGCGTACAGAAATTGCCGAAACAAAACATAAATGTACAACATTGAAGTGTTTAGAGGAAGGAGTCAAGAATTAACTTACCATAATAATCAGTTGAACGACCTGCTAATCAAATACAGTTTAAAGAATATACTACCACAGAATGTCTCAAAATCAATCAATCAATTTTTTCCACGTATCATAATTTTATCCAATATGTGAAAGGTTCACGAGAATTTATGTCATCTCCAGAATGTAGTAAGTTAGGAACAATGTCTTATTGAAAGAACCGCTAGCATTATTCTGTAAGACGAAACCTGTCACTAGTAGTGATCAAATGTAATTGCAACGACATGGGACCCCATCACTTCAAAACTAGTAAACAGTGAGGTCATTGTTTTATTAGATCCCCGTTTCCAGTTACTCTGTACAAAAATTCCATGGCTTATCTGATCTGCATCTACAAACATTCGTTTCCATTGTTCTCCAAGTATCTTAGAGTCAATAACTTGACATCACATGATTTTGATCACGGTTCAAAATCATTCTAACCACACTAATGTTTGAATGAGGATTGTCTCCTTTCTAATGTAGATCGACCATAGTTCACAGATACAACAGGAGACAGTTATGCGACTTAAATGATATCTATTAACTTTGTCAGTACAAATTATCCGTAACTTTGAACATTCAGTAGGATATTATTACTGTAGCGAGTGGTCAAATTGAATTTAAAGGAATTGATAATAAGGTGTCGTTTCGTACATCTCTGGGATACAGTTTATGAAAATATTAGGTATGTAACGATCATGGGGTTAATATGTGAAGAGGAATATGTGTATAGAAAAAAACGAATATACGAAAAAACTGAAACTGACAAATAGGTTGCTTACTTTCTCGTTCTTGAGGTTCTTCTAGAGTCTGAGTTTCTTTGCTATAAATTATGGTTTCCGGAGGAGGGATCGCAATCTCAAAAACATCGGAAATTTGCAAATTTTTCCGTTTCTTGGAATTACGTTGACTAACAATAAAAAGCGTAGCAGAAATTAGGAGAAGACGTAAAATCATCCTAAATTCATGAGTTTTGAATGAGAAAACAATTGTTATCATACTGGAATCTATGGCATCATAGCAAATTCACCCAATATTTAGTTAAAAGGAAAGCGAAGCTTCTCCACTCACACCAAAAGTTTTCCTGAGTATGAATTTGTATTAGTTAAATGATTTGTCTTTCTCGCCTCAATTAAGGTTTGCCAAAAACATCTTTTCAATCGTGTACGCAGCAAATTTTCACACTGATTTAAAAAATCGTTTGCACCCAAAGTTTATACAGCACGTCATAAATATATGATAAATCGGACAACGTTTATGGCATTAGGCAAACAAACAGATTTTTGACACTAAATATTTGTAGTTAAATTATGTGCTGGTTTCGCATGCCTGTCTGACAGCTGGGTGGCAATCAAAGTGGTGGTGAAAACAGAATAGATCAGTAGGCAGTATTGAAAACCAATTTCAAATTACGTTTTCGGAAGATCAAAAAGCATTAGAGACTAGATGCGAACCGTTGTAACAAAACCAACAAAAAGCTTTTAACAAGTGTCTTGGACAAAAGACTTTCGACAAAAGTCTACAATTTTTTCCCAACCTTAATTTATGATAAGCATGTCTCCTGGTGTCCAGATGAATAATTTTCCCACCACAGGTGTAACCATGTAAGGCATAGGAAATCAAAAATATAAACAGTAAATAAATCACGAGATCGCCTTACTGCACAAATGAATGTTGATGAAAACTGATGAAAAAACTCACAGAATGCCATCAACCGTATCAATAGATGGTGATTCTAGTTCACGTATACTGCTAGCTTGAGGCAGCACGGGTTCAGGTAAGCCAAGATCCTTTAATAATTCATCAGTCGTTTGACGTATGTCTGAGACCTCAACATCATGTATGCCAATTTTCTTTATTTCCTCCCTTTTCTTTTTTTCTTCTCGCATAGCAAGAAGCTTTGCTTTCTTCCGCTCTAACTCTGCTTTCCGGTCCGACATCAGGAAAGCGATCCTAAAAAGGCAAGTAGCGGTCCTGTCGAATTGTACCCTAAAAAGTTGTCGATGATAAAGTAGCTGCGACAAAAATAAAACTTTTAAAGACAATTTTTTAATTATTTCTTGGAAGAAATCGTTGCTCAGTAATGATATAATGTGGTGTTGTTTAAGTGCTTATCAGAATCCCCGATTGTTCAGATGAGTACGTTACTCTCGAAAGTAATTTTACCTAGGTTGGTGGTTCTTCTCATATGCCGTCGTATAACCAGACTTTGAATTGTTCTTGAAAATTACTAGTCTCATTACAAAGGAGGCAACACTTTGAATATGTAAGACCATTTCCTGAAAGGTGTCGACTAAATTTCCCGGGCCCATGAATGTTAGTGGGCGTAAAACCTGAGGCTGGGCAGTATATAAGTGTGGATACTGTATTCAAATACTGAATTACTTAACCCGATCCCTACTTCACGTATTCCTGCACAATTACGGACTCATTTGTAAAGTTTAAATAACTATATAACTCTTCCGCTTGAACTTATATAGGTTATCCAGCCTCCCATCCTTCACAAACTGAGCTTAAGACAGTGTCCTACATATTAGACAGAATAAATAGTAATTGTTGGTGTGGACTTGTGGTGTTGTGGACTATGTGGTTGGAGTTAGTAATAAAATGTTTGTTTCTCTTAAGACATATATGTATATAGCCTTCAGTTTGTTGTAGGAATGCCAATACAATCATCCATTGTTCCGATTCTCATTCGTTTTACCTGGTACATTTTTGTCAGAAACGTTAGCATAGAACATGTTTCAAGAAGATGTATGAAATGTACGCGTGAAGGTATATTAACTAAAATAGAGATGAGAGTGACTGCATATGCGCCTTAGTAAATAATTCTAAGTTGCTGTCTAAAGACTCCAACAATCAGTAGACTTCATTTGCCAACATGGCTCAGACAAAGTCACTTACTATAGGCTGGTACCACATGTTGGTTTTTGTAGCTCTTATTTTGAATGTCCCAGTTTTAAGAATTACCACATTTTTACTTGACTCTATCTAATTCCCTTCGGAGTAGTTAAGTGAGATTGCTTTTTCTAGCTAAATGATGTTTACATTAAACGATGGTTGATCACAGTCGACTCAGGTGGCGTTTTCTTGAAGCTGGATGAATTGTACATGATTCTTAAATTTGCATCACGCGTTGTTTTCATAGAGTTGATCTCAATGAATTATATATCGTGTTCGCTGCACGACCCATCATGTTGCCGTTTTTCTCTTACGATACCATATAGGTGATCTTTTCACTGTTCGCCATTTCACTAGTTACCAGAGATCGAAATGCAACTCAATGGGACGTTCGACGTGAAGTTAGGTAAAAGCTTCCTAGATCGAGATTCAACATCCTACATGACCATGCGTTGCGATTTCATGCCTGCTTCTGTCGATCGTTCACAACCTGGGTCAATCAAAGTAAACGAGAACAAAGAAGTTGTTGTCAGTCTGCCTAACGTTACAAACTCTGGACCAGATACAGCAACTTTGTTTCGTGGAACTGCACGTCCTGTTCAAAAAGAATGTATTTTGATCTACAATAAAAAGGTGATACAACAAGACTTAAAAATATTTTGAACACAACTATAGTTTTCTCATTTGATTGTTTAACATATTTTCAACCAAGATAAAGGTGCACCACGCAATTACAGTGATTGTTTATTTTTGCTTAATATTCATCATCTAAACAGTCAGGTACTGACCGTAAATAGACCCCCCAAATACCTTGGTACGATCGATGGTGGAGAGAGTCCTCTTCTCCTATCGAAATACCCTCGCATGGCCACGTGTGTACAGACACTGCCAGAAAATTCCTACTCACTGCATTCTCTCAGCAGATGTGTTTACGAAATCGGGAGGATGAAAAGCGAATGTCCGGTGCTTTGACCGGGTTAGTGGGTACGGAGGGTCTACCTAGGGGAGTTGGAAAACCCTGATTCCAAACCAATTGTGCACATGGGCTCTAGAATCCTGAAGGAACAAATGGCATATAAATCTATTGTTGGTTATTGACTACCATGGTACTTCATCTCCTAAAGTTGCACCACTATCTTGTGGATTAGACCTTCAGGTCGAAGGCTCGGGGTGTGGTCCTGCAAGAAATCCACTCCGGTTTGGGCATCCGGGCAGCATTCCTGCCCTCACACAGATCAATGATAACTGCTACTGACCTCACTGTTATTATGTGGCTCATATGTATTTAGAGTCCTCTTGTATGTGTTCAAATAAATAGATTACTAAGTAGTTTTCGGTTGGTTGTCTGCTATCTCACCTAAAGATCACTCACAGATCCTACCATATTTTACTTGTGTTTCAAGCACTACTTGCAAAACATTTTCAGAATTATTTCGTTGACTAACAATGATCGTGTTTTTCAATGGTCATTCATAACCGAATGCATGGCTGGGTTGTCTGTCCTTTTCCGTGTTTTATGTACAACTACCAACTTTGCTTTTAGCTACAAGATTTTCTGGATACTCTACACCAGTTGTACAAACGTAAACTCTTACTGCATCGTTTTGAATTTTTGAGATCCAATTTAATCAAACTAAACTTATTCATCAAGTTCATATTTATGCATCCAGCTTTAAATCATACCATCCAGGTATTCAAATTGACATGAGATAAACGGTGTTCGAACTAGCAACTCTGGTTACAAAGCGTGTTTTAACCTACATGCCATTGTTCCATTTCAGTTCACGCAGTAGTTGCATACTTTGAATTCCAATTGTTTGTTTAGAGAAAAATTGACGTTCCGTAGTTTATCAGTCATTAACTTTGAAAGGTGTAAATCTCTAAAACCTGCCTGTTTCGCAGAAATTGAATAAACAAGAGTTCCTCCCAAAATGTTTATAGTTTTCTTGTCCGTTTTGTGGACCTCATTGTGTGTGTTAGTTTGTGTAAAAAATCACAATATAGTTTGTGTAACTGGTACATTCTCCAGTGCTAAGCATTGATAAAAAATACTTCAATAAATGAATCTTTAACAACTCAGCAATAAATGAATTTTTGTCCAGCTCACTTTTAATGATCCTTGTTCGTTGCGAAATTGAGAAAAGTTAAGATTGGTTAAATTAACTAACATTTTCGCAGTAAACTCAAGTGCTTAGGAAAACTGGGTCGGCAATTTTCCATACATTTTCAACTCCCTCTAGTCTTATCCAAATGGCACCATTTGTTCAATTCATTTTCATTTATGGTTTTATACATCGTAGTTTGTCGCCTAACTGCAATGAACTATTGTTTGAAGGATAAATTACTAAAAAAAAACAAATCCATAACACACATCATACAATTTGTAAAACCACCACTGACGTACGTTGCATGTTTATAATAAACCTTACTGTTTTCAAACATCTCGCTTTCTCTTCCTTTCGGATACTTCGAGGTGCTTATCATAACCTATTCTGCCTAAAAATTTAGTTTCGTATTAGGTATATTTTTCTCTGTTACTTTCTTGCGTTAACCAAAGATTACTAGTTTTCCTCCTCATCACCGATGTGTTTTGTGTTACTCTCTGACTTAGACTCATGAATTAACCTTGGAGAGAATCGCACATACCGTACAGCTAAAGAAAACTCGAGAAGAAAGAAAATCTGACGCCACTGGTCCGCCCAACTCAGAAATACCACAGTTCCAGTCCTTGGCTGGCCGCTCAGAACAAGATTTGAAATCCATTCGACCATCTCCAACCAAAAGAAAATCAAATGATCCCGAGATGTCGACTTCGAGTACTATAGTACAACAGTCTACTCAAAAAAAGCCTTCACACTCTAGAACGCTAAGTAGTAGTAGTAGCAGCAGCAGTAGTAATAGTGGTACTTCTAGTAGTTGTGACATGGATATTGAAACATCAGAGAGTGATAGTGACAGCTCCTCAGAAAGTGATTCAAATTCATCTACTCTAAGTAGTTTATCAAATGATAAAAACAAAACATCGAAAACGAAACCATCTTCAAATGGAAAAACTAATATGAAAACAGTCAATACAACAAATTTAGCAGCCCATCGTAAACTGATTGAACATGATTTAAAACTAAGTGATTCTGACTCTGATTCTAGTGCATAGAATATTTAGGAAAAAAGCTGTTTTCTGTGATTTGTGTTGTAAATAGTGATTCTTACTACAAAAAAGACATTCAAGAAGTATGTACCACTTTTCTGTATATGATTATCTCTTATGATTGGTTTTATTTATCTTTAAATAAATACTGCTATTTACATGAATTATGTTTCATTCTTTCTTGCAGTTATGTAAAAATTTCGTTCTGTTCCTTATCTTTATATTCTATATATGCAACTCAGATGTTATGCAGTCGAATGGTCTTGTGAGATTCATTAACTCATTTAAACCAATAACTGTTACACCAAGATTATGGTCAGATCTACCCCCAGTGGTACTAAATTCTAGTCATTCTCTTCTCTGGTGTTCTTTTTGGCAGTCTTATCATACCATGTTGATTTACTGGAGAATGTTTCAGATTGTTTAATCTTAAAGACAGTGAATAATATTGACCTGATCTTAGATATTTAGTTAACACTTGCTACTCTATCAATAAAATTAAAGGGCTATTGATGGATTTTGGAGTAGTTTTCCTTATAATGATAAGAATGATGAAAATCTGTGTCAAGTTCTTTTCAGCTTTCAATACTACCATAAAATCGCTACCTTCTTTCTCGATGACAGCCTATCATTTTGTGGATGAATTCATTTATGTATATTTGGCAGAGATAAACTGAAAGCTCCTAACTGGTCAATTAATTTAGGCAGTAAATATTAGATCAATACTCAAGCACTATGTTGACCTTGTATCTCTGTCTTTCGATACAGAATATTTTCCGTGAGAATTTTGAGTTTTCACTTGTTTTCTCCTAAAGAGCAATTCAATGATTCACCTGGTAAGTGAACAGACAATATCATTAGGCAACGCTAGACAGCAAATTATTTTTTTATCTTTTTACACTACTTAATTGTAAATTTATTATGTACTAAGATATGTTGCTTTCTTACTGACAATGACTCCAGATTAGCCACCCAACAAGTTTAGTCATCTCTTTCAGAATAACATCAATACACATTGTGTATTTCGTTAACTCAAATGTTAGTTTATGAGCTTAACTTTTTAAACCATCAAAATCTAGTGTTCATTGACCTTCAACTGCTGAGTTCCAAAAGTTAATGAGTTAAGTGGTAGTCGGTTTGAAAAACGATTATATGATCCATACAATAAATACATTTCAAATAATTTGATTACATATTTACTCGTCAAGACATCTGTGGAAACTGAGGAAGGTCAAACAGATAAAAAGTGGTGTTTGGAAACATAAAAGGCAGTTTAAATTGTAGATGGTTTCTGAGCATTCATTTCACTCAACTGTTCTCGACAACTAGTAGACTTTTAATATTAACTGATTTTCTTGAACTAAATGCTGTCTTATATTGTATTTTTACATGAATGTTCCTCTTAGTAGCCTAGGTTCAAGTTGTAAAACAACTAGGATTAGTCAAGGTATCTTATATAGATCGATTTGATTTCTAAGCTGTATTTTTTGCTGGTGTGTTTGTGCATGCGTATCGCTGGACGATTATACACTAAAATCGATCAGTTGTCCAGTGCTTCCTGGTTTTCAGTAGATCCCCAAATAATATGTTTTTGATGAACATAGCTTAAGGATTTAGAGACATTCACGAATTTAAACAAAGCAAGAACAGAGTTTTCAGAATAAAATCTATTGTATTTTAAGTTTAAGGTTTCTCATCAACTGCAAACCTGAAATTACGAGAAGCGATATACTAATTAATTGTCACAAATTGATTTGGTTTTGATGTTAATTGTCTAGTTGTTTATCATTCTTGTTTTGATTATTATTAACTGTGATATCACCTCTACGACTGTTTTGCAGCGAATGTATGCTGTCATGTTAACCATGTTTAATAACATATGTTACTTATCATGGTTTTCGGTTTCATTCTAAATATTTATTTCACCTTCATTTACTAGAGGCTGTACAACGTTTGCTTCTTATTATATTGCACCTTTTCAGTTTAAACTGTTCATAGTTGTTCATAAAAAGCTTCAAAATACAATTAATTCAGTTTATTCTACAAATTTTGTTTTTTTTAACATTGTTTAAAGTTATCAAAAAAAGCAAACAGATAAAATTGCTGAATTGCTCGATTGGAACTATCATTTAATGCTTTTTAAATTATAAATTACATCCTAACTAAAGGTTATTCGTGTTGTACCGTCCAACTATCTAGTTTAATCAAATCTTTGAAATTTTTCAAATCATTAATTTCTATAAGATTTGTATAGTTGTATTTTTTTCTTTCCTGTCATTTTTTAGGATACATGTCTATGTGTGTAAAGTGAACTAACTGTCAGCTAAAATATATACCCTGTGAACTCAGCCAACTTTTACTGATTCATCTCTATCCAACTCAATTTTTTTCATTGTTTTAATGGCTATAGTTCAGTATATTGTATTACGTCGTGATTTGTTAACGGCACTGAATTGGCCTTTAGGTGCTTTAATTGCACAAGGTTGTCATGCCGCTACAGCAGCCATCGCTACTTACTTTACACATCCAGATACGGTATTATATCTAAACGATCTAAATAGAATGCATAAAGTTGTTTTAGGGGTTGAAAATGCGGAACAATTGGAAAATTTAGCAAGTAAATTAAAAGATGCCAGTATCGACCATTATTTGTGGATAGAACAACCGGAAGATCTGTGCACAGCATTAGCTACACGCCCATACGAGAAGTCAGCTATTCAGGTTTATTTTAAGGGACTTAAATTACTATCATGAACTTACATATTTACACAATGTTATGTAACAGTTTTGTTTTATAGAACTTGTGAATGCAATTTTCAAAAAAAATCTTTGTTTTTGTTAAAATAAATAAAAGAATACAGTTATTCGTATTATTATTGACGACTTGGTCGTTTAATTTGGCATGTTTTTTTCTGACGATAGTTTATAACGTTTCTTTTGGTTGAAGTGTTTAACGGTTAATCAATAAATTCCTAATCATTTCTTTATACGTTCAAATACAATACACCCAGTTTTATTTGTGGCACACTTTGAACATGTGGACTGTTGATAATTCAATTTTCTTCAGACAATGTGTCATGTATTTCAACTTGGGATTCTTTTTTGAAGATGTAGTATTATTAGGTTTTCACAAATGAGTAGTGATTCTTAGTTGGAATTATGGAAGTACAAGCAGTTTTTAAATTGGGAATTTCTCCACTGATATGTGTTTGCATAACTTTGAGATTTGGGAGTATTCCACTTCTATGGTAATAGAATATTGCTACATACCTATTACTTCCAACCGTCGACATGTACATATACTGGCTTGTGTATAAATGTCTAAAGAACTGAACTTTGTAAATCCGCTCTATGTAAATGATTTTTACTAATGAATTCAAATCTGCCTTACGATGTTCGAGGTGCTTACTTGATCTATTATGAAGAATGTGCACATTTTATTGTATCCAGACGACTATCTATTGTTTGTGAAGTCCTTAAGATTTTTCCACTCTCTTGATCCAAAATAGTAGATAAATGTTACACAGTGACTGTCACTTTCCAAACAGACAGGAAGTTAATATGATTTGTGGGTAATGGTTCACACAACATTATTGGTATACAATGAAGAATAAGTTACCTCATAAAGGATGGAACTATGACATCGGCAAATGTAAGACTTCTTTACATATAAACAAGTTGATAGAGATTAAGTGCGGTATTGAACACTGATCTCGGGAAAACTGCGACCAAACAGAAAATGGCAAGTATAAATAAGTAATTTATAGTACAAAATGAAAGAATTTACTGAAAATATGTTATGTCTGCATCATTAATAAACGTCCCAAAGTTGGCTAAAGGTTCTATCTTGAGTATAGCGTACTTTGTATAATCTAATTCTAACAAACACTAACAAAATATCATCGGAGACGATCGTATAATTACCATTGTTGATAATCTTGACTGAATTTGTATTAGTTGACATTTGTGCATACTGTACAGATAGCATCAATATAGCGCTAACAGTGATATCCAGTTAGTGAGTTCCAAATAATGAATTCCATTATTAGTCAGAAATCTATATATTCTACTAAACACCGCAACAAAGTATCACTTCCCCGTGTTTTTGTACATATTCGTTTCATTAGTACACTTCCGATTGAGTTTTCAACATCTCAACGTGTTATTAATATTTATCAGTGGTTTTCACATTAAAATTAATTTTTATACACTCAGGAGTCAGGACCTTGATGCTGTGTATCCGCCACGAACTTGAGATTGGTTTGGAACTAATATTTTACCAGTTGAATTCATAAGTCGAAGAAGCAATAGATTATCATGTGCTCACTTGTACTAGCTTCAAAATGGAGTTCTAGTGAGAAGCCGTGACCAGTAGAGTTTAATCCGTGTCTGCTGATAATAGTTATCCATCTCAGACAGTGGATGAAGGGTTGCACAAAATCGTGGGTCGATTGAAGTTAAATATTAACACCGTTGAATGCTGGCTTAGTGGTCTAGAGGTTAAGTGTTCGCGCACGAAACCAAATGTCCTGGATCCGAGTCCCGTGTGTGTGATCGTGGATCGCATTGCTGAGGAGGCCCATACTGGGACAAGACTGCTGTCCAGTGCTTTCAGACTTTCAATGGTGGTCCGGATTAGATCGACTGGAATTCAACCACTAAAATTACTACAATCTCCACAAATCCCCATTCTGATCATATTTTACTATCATTGACTACTCATTGAAAACCGGATGACTAACTGTTGAATATAAACAGGGGATATTAATTTAAGCCAGTCGGAAATGAAATATGTAATACGATGTGCTGTGTTGCAGAGTTCTGATTCTTATCATCTGCAGATAATAGTCAATTATATTGATCACCTACATTCAAAGAGATTAAATCAATATTTTCGTATTTATCCAGTAGAATAGAATTCATAAAATGTTTAGGAAGAAATCTAAGAATGCATCAAATCATGAGAATGAACCACATTATAAAGCTAAAATACCTGGAAATCTAAAGGATACCGATCATAATTTTTCATGTGATTCAAGTATTTCAAATGAAAACTGGATGTTTATTAAAAAGCTAACTGGCAACTCTAATCAGAATAAAACTTCGAGTCTAATTCACAAAATGAATATATTCTCGCGGAATAGGCGAACGAACAAGAAAAAAGTCAATTATCATGAATATAGTGATTCAGTTCATTTTGATATACCTATTGATGAGTGTATGGAAGAAAGTGAATCAGTTAGCTTAAATTTTTCTCCAATGCATAAATCAGAATTGGGTAGTCAAAACAATTCCCCTATTTACTCTGGTCAAAAGTCTGAACAGTATTGTAACTCTATAGCTACTAGACTATCCAAAAAATCTATAGCAAAAACTGATTCACTCTACACAGATATATACACGCATGATAACAGCATACATGGGTGTACAACTATGAGTGAATCATCTGGATTTAGAGAACAACAAGATGCAATTTCATCCCCGCGACCATTCACAATCCCCGACCCAACTGCTTGCAGAGATTTAGATAATGCTAGTCCTGAAACTATCGCACTATGTTGTCAACATTCATGTCATTATTGCTTCTATGTTTATTTTCCATCATCAACTGTGAGTTTTGTACATATATATACATATCTTTCAAATGATTATTTGTTAATCCCACATTGTAGTCTACTCCGCTGTATTTTTAACCACTGAGGTAATGTATTCAAATATCTCTCGAATTTAAAACAACAGAGTAATATCTTCATTGTTCATCTAGTATGTGTGACTTTATCATCCATTCAATCACCAATGTAGCTTAAGAATTAATTACCTTTCTGAATATAGCTTATATATATCTGACAAACTAGGAAAGATAGACTACATTGTAAAATTGAATTTAGAGGTAGGTATCAATTGAGGGGGTGTATTTGCATCATCAACGCAACATCACAATCTTAAACTAAATGTTTTGCAATCGACAGTGAAATGTATTCAGATCACATTAACTTTGTTAGGTATCAATGTTCACAAAAATGTATCCACACATTAAATCATTTTTTAACCATCTCTACAAAGTTGAATTAAGTCAACAAATTTTTCTATAGAGTCTTCTGTGTAATCTTATTATAAAAATACGCTGTTGATAGAAATATATACATATATTACTTTGCTAGAATGTCACTTAATATTTCCTTTATCGAAATTCCAATCATAAAAAAAATATTTTTTTACCCTTCTACTGAGAAATTTCACTCATCACTGAGACTACTTCAACTTGAATAAACTATATAATTTATGGTACAAGAATGTCATCGGTATGTTTAAGAAAGGTCAAGTATAGGGTTTAGTAGTATTATGCACCCTAGTTTTTATTTTTACGTAGAAATAACATTAATCTATGGAGTTACTAAATAATTGTTTGAACTTGAGCAAGCTAGTACCTATCTAAAGTTAATAGTCCTGAATGGTACGAAACGCTTGTCTTGGGTCTCACTGCTAGCCATTACCCAGTGAGTGGTGATCAATCAGCTGTGATTACATCTCGGTCCTACAGGAGGTCGGTCGCGGCCCGGATAGCTCAGTGGTAACGTGAAGCTGTGTGACACGGGATCGAATCTGTCAGGGAGCACCAGTTCCCTCAAGATTACAGGTACACCCTGCTGACGAGTACCAAGTAGCACGAAACCCGTGTCCAGGGATTCCTGTCGACCACCTACAACCACTATCTTACTACCCACCTTTACCTAACGACGTTTTTTGAACTGCATAAATAAATTTTTGTTGGAAATCATTAACAGGATGGCTTAAACCTAATCAATCAGCTGATATGCATGTTTGTCTTAGAAATTTTGAATGGTTTACAATTGCATACTTTTATTCCTTATGCTTCTGGCATACTTCAATATTTTTCCCTCTTTTCTTTAAATGTGGTGTGAACCGATCTCCGACAATTCCACATTATTTTTTTATTATATTCAGTTAGCTAGTTTATTAACGGAAATATGAGACTTTTTGGTCTATTCATTGTAAAGAAACTGTGGTATAAATATTATAGTCTCAGTTTAAAATTGTCAATAATCAAAATACTTTTAGTTGCTCGGGTCAAAAATCTGGACAAGATTATGGTATTTAGACTATTAGGCCACCTAAGAAATCAATGCCAAAAATAGATTCATATCATCACAATCCATAAGCCAACTCACTCCATACAGGTCCTAGTTGGAATTCTCGGATTTCATGCAGACGATATGTGCCGTCATTTACTCGATCTCACTTAGTCAATATGGAGAACCGGCGTGCTTTACTTTCTGAGTATCTGGGATTTTCAGTACTACTTCTCTTGGCCTCACTTGTGTATGTAATAGAATGAAGTTTAAAAGCAGAGCAGGCTCTTCTGAACTGATTTCCAATAGACATAATTTCATGAAGACATTAGTAACTGGACTGGGCCATGTTAATAGATGGTGACTATCTAAAACTGTTATGATTTTTATTACTCTAATATTTGTCTTGATAATTTGGTCTCACTTGAACTGATGCATAGATGTTCCAGGTTCTTATTGTATATTACTGATTAAGTAGAATTATACTTTCATTTTCCATAAGTCAGTCTCGATACATATTCTAATGTATCTCCATTTGTCTATTAACCCATTAGTTAGATGTATTACTTAAATTCTATTGAGAATTCATAAAAACAGAATTAAATCCAAACAAAGTATAATGAAGAACCATAATGAAAAGTTCTAAATCAGAGAGATCGTATGTTATTTGAATTGCTTAAGCTCTACAACCAATAGGACAGTTAGTCACCACATTGAACTGAACTCAATATTTTTCTATCATACACAAAATGTTATTATACTCCAAAGATTCAACACTGTAGTTTTCTAGTTACAAAGTCCATTAATTATTTGTAATTTTATAGTTGAATTCATGAGTCAATTAAAGCTAGACCAACATGGAAAACCTGGAAACATTTGACAACCATTTCGTCCTATTGTGGGAATCCTCAGTAGTGCACATACACGATCCTGCCTCGTGAGATTTGAACTAAATTCTGATAACCAGACTGCAAACAGTTAATTTGCAAAATAACAATCAATTGTCTCAATCTTAACTGTTCCTTCTGTAAATAACAGTCCATCTTCTTTGATTTCATTGTTCATGTATTTTCGTACTGCTTGCGCTTCATTCCTGTTCTTTCCTTATCGATCTTCTGCCCAAATACATTCTATGTCTGACCATCACCATATACTACTTATATGGATATAAGTAGACCACACTACAATACTAGTGTATCTACAAGTATACAGCTTCAATAAATTATATTTTCCATAAGAAAACTTTCCCCCCCCAAATATTCTTTACATTATTTTTACGTTTTTTTTCAATATTCTCATTCTAGGTAGATGATTATTTAATACCATTTCGAAGAAAAGATTTCCAAGATAAATTATCACAGTTACCAAACTTACACCATATTAATGAAATGAAACAAAGTAAAACTATACAAAATAAATTAGCTGATCGTCGTATTCATTCAATTGAAAAACAATCCGGTACAAAAATACATTTAAGTGAACTGAATTCAAGTATAGTATGTATTAAAGGTATGCCATGTCGACGTTTAACTATAGCAGGTCCATCATTTATCAATATTTGTTATGCATTAAATTTATTAGAAAATTTATTACCAAATATTATTAAAAGTGCTATTTTCCCATATCGATTACCAGAAGGTTTATCAACACGTTATCCATCTGGTTCCCGTTTAAGTTCAATGTATCAATGGAATTATGTAAGAGATAATGTTTCAACTTTGTTTAAATCTTAATTAAATGATAAAGATTGAATGGATGTGGATGGTTTTAACAATCAACATTCAAAATTATTAATATTACATTAGTAAAACTGTAAGTTATGCTGTTATGTTTTTTTTAATTGAATATTAAGGAAGGGGTTTTGAGGAGATTTCAGTAATTAATATATAGGTTGAAACATTATCTCTTACATAATTCCATTGATACATTGAACTTAAACGGGAACCAGATGGATAACGTGTTGATAAACCTTCTGGTAATCGATATGGGAAAATAGCACTTTTAATAATATTTGGTAATAAATTTTCTAATAAATTTAATGCATAACAAATATTGATAAATGATGGACCTGCTATAGTTAAACGTCGACATGGCATACCTTTAATACATACTATACTTGAATTCAGTTCACTTAAATGTATTTTTGTACCGGATTGTTTTTCAATTG
>NW_017386062.1:375721-403165 GCF_000237925.1 Schistosoma mansoni
AGCTTCAATTGACCCGTGATTTCAACTATAAAATATTAAGGAAATGAATGAAATGTTCGTTTTATTTAATTATAATCATTAAGATACTGTTTTATTTCATTTCTAAAAATTGTTCTTATCATTTCCTGACATCAGTTAAACAATTCTTTAAAATTTCATCTATTATTTGGACACTTAAATATTGGTACAAAGGGGCACCGAACACATATACGCCACACAAGTCACTTGATTTTTGTGTGGGCTATCATATTGCCCATATGCCCAAACCGAAGCAGGTGGTTTTTTTAGGGAGCCATACTCGGAGCCTTTGACCTAAAAGCCTGATCCACAAGACACCAGAGCAATGTCATGAGATTCAGTCCCATGGTAGTCGGTGACCAACGATTAGTTCATATGCCATTTGTTCCTTCAGGATCCTAGTGCCCACGTACACCATTGGTTTAGAATCCGCGTTTCACAACACCCCTGCTTGGAGAATGCAGTGAGTAGGACTTTCCTGGCAGTCTCTGTATACGCGTGGTCGTTTGAGAGCATTTTGAGAGGGAAAGAAGACTCTCTTCACCCTCGACCGTACCATGGCATTTGGGGGCTGTGAACTGACTAGACAAATTATCATCTTTAACATGAGATAATTATTATTATTGTCTGTAAAATATAGTCATAAGAATAGTTTGCTTTTTGGAAAACTCGTTAGAAGATTCGTAGCCTGCCATAACTCTTCATTACTTTTTATCAATAAAACTGGATGTTATAATTTTTTTAATCTAGTCAGACATTTAATTTATGATAATTTATTGCTTTTTTAAAGCAACTACTCCCTTTTATAAATTTCGGTAAAACAATCAGATCGACTCCGTCTTCAAATTGTTCTAACTGATTTTTGTATTGGTTGCTTGAATGTTCCCATTGATGTCTGCAATTGATCAGTCTTTTATTGGCATATGTGTATCCTGTTCAGATTGTCCCGATACTGCCCTAAGTCACAAGTATTATGAACAGAGATGATGTTGGCTAAACACTTGCGGTCTTCAACGCAAAGGAAATCATCCAAACAACCAATACAAAAATGAATTTAACTTCACCCCATTGCACAAGCAAGTGGCTATCAGGACTCAGTAGCTCAATGGTTAACGCGATGGCGTTTGAAGCTAACGGCACTGGGTTCGTGTCCCGAAGTGAACATCAACTGAGTTGCAGTCACATCCAGCTGACGAGTCCCAAATGAAACTGAACACACGTCATGGATTCCACTGCTAGCCTTCATCGTCTCTGTTTTATAAGCGTTTATGTTCATAAAAGTTTGAATTTCATAGACGGTTACTTTATCTCATCCTCTCTACTAATGATATTTGACCTTATAAATTTAAATAAATCCGTGCTTTTGATTGCACAAATAGATAATAATGAAAATAAGTATTATTTAAAAAGATTTGATTCACAAATTATTCTGACTGAACATCTACCATAGAAATATCAATACTATGAAGCATAAATTGTAATTAAAATACATAATCAGAGGTGACAGTATTTTAGAGTGCATCATTATTTTCTGGATGCACACCATAATAGTCATCAATCTTGTAAACGTGTAGTGGTCTTTAGTAAATGGTTTAAGCAAAAGACAAGTATTTAAAAAAATTTAATTTAACTACAAGGTTATGACCGTTTTTGGATAATGGATATTACATCTACACCAAGGAAGGTTTACTAAACAGTTTATTTAGTAGTGCCAAAGCTTGGCATCACGAAACACTTTCGAGTACAGAATTACCTGTGAACTATTGTTAATGTCCAGTTTCATAGTGAAATAATTAAAATAAAAGGAGTCGAAATAATAATAATAATAATAATAATGATAATAATAATAATAATAATAATAATAATGGAAACCCAAACATTGAGAATACAGTTCTAGCGGAATGAATAACATCACGAACTAGAGAGGATAAAGTCACGTGAAAAGTGAGGATCTTAAAGGAATACAAAAAGTGAATACCTCCAAACAATTTAGATCAATTTTTAAGCATTTCACTTAAGTCCTCTAACTACTGATCATGATTGTTACACAGGCTACTACCAGGTGATCTACCCCTCCTGACATGGATTATCTCTTCATGCATCAATACCATATATTCGTTCGGCTGAGCTTATTCTTCTTTCAACCTTCCCGCGTGCTAACCTATACTCTATATCTGCATAGTCAGTGGCTAGGATCTGAAAGTGATGTTTTGTAGTTTGTTTAAAGTTATAACTATCTAATTGATTTTTACACATCGTATGAATAAAGTCTAAAAGATTTACAACCGCTTAATCACTAAATGGTGACCAATGTCATGTATGTCAAGTTCTTGTTAGTACTGATCAAATTTTATCGATTAACTTGTATTAAGGCCACTAGTCTAAAGAAATTTATATCACGCACACTATGTTGAAACATAGGGTAGTTGGAGGTAGTCAAAACTAAACCCTGGATCTAGATAGTAACGTCTCTAACTATGGGGCTGATTGAAAAAAGACTGGATACACCAGGTTGCATCAGTTCCCTGAAGATAACAGGTAAACCTTGCTGATAAGAGCCAAAAAATGCGAAGTCTAGGTCCAGAATTTTCTGTCGAATAGCCCCCCTCAACGACCACCTAATTGGTCAAACATTAAATTGTAAACACAACTATCGTATTTCTTCATACTCACCAACAAAATATATATACAATCTGAAGTAAACCTAATCTAGATTTGCACTATTTAATACAGTCGACATTTAATATCTCTAAACAATTAAGCGTAACATTAAAATCTGAATTATGTTCACAGATCAGTTATAAATTGCTATCATGACTAGTGAGAATTACAGAATGGGTGAATCGTAGACTGGAATACTATTTTTGGAATAATGAAATGCTCAATGTTAGACCACCTAGAAGCAATGAACAGACGTTTCGCCCTAGTTCAAGATTTCTCAATAATATTGAAATCAGGATTTTTTTTTCCTTGTTACTATTATTATTATTGTTTCTATAGTGGTAAATAATAAGACTAACCACTAAAGTGAAAGGAAAGGAAATTTATCAAAATAAATTCCTATTACATTGCATAAACTCACTGAAACCGTATTGACGCGTATTGATTTTAGTATGTATGATCTAATCAAGGCTTGACTTCTGTAGTACAACAGTCCTATAAATATTTTCTTTTTACTAAATGTCATACATGATTACAAGAATAATTCTTCCATTCTTTTCTTCTAAAGACTTAATATGATCAGTTACGTTATTGAGTTTTAAAAATAACGATATTTGACCTGATAAGGTGGTTTTTTTCAGATTGAGATTGACTAATACATAAGTAAATTTTAATAATATTGAAAAGAAGTTTTATCATGATTGCATATACCAGTCTATCAATGGGTTTACTCTCAAATACTCACTTACTTACTTACGCCTGTTACCCCTCGTGGAGGAGCATAGGCCGCACACCAGCATTCTCCATCCAACCCTGTCCTGGGCAATCCTTTCCAGCTCTTTCCAGTTAACATTCATCCTTTATATATCTGCTTCTATTTATTGGCGTAATGTGTTCTTTGACCTTCCTCTTTTCCGCTTCCCTTCACCATCCCAAGTTAGGGACCGCCTCGTGATGCAGTTTGGTGATTTCCTCAATGTATGTCCGATCCACTTCCAACATCTTTTCCTAATTTCCTCTTCAGTTGGAAGCTAGTTTGTGCTCTCCCATAAAACGCTGCTGCTGATAGTATCCGGCGAGTAAATATTGAATATTTTGCGTAGACAACTGTTTATAAATACTTGTGCCTTCTTGACAATGGATTTAGTAATTCTCCACGTTTCAGCTACGTACAGTAGGACTGTCTCGACGTTCGTACTCAAGATTCTCACTTTGAAATTAGTTGACAGTTGTTTTGAGTTCCATATGTCCTTCAATTGTAGAAATACTGCTCTTGCTTTGCCGATCCTGGCCTTTACATCTGCATCCGATCCTCCTTGTTTATCAATGATGCTTTCCTTTACTCTCAAATAGAAATCATATATGACTAAGTAAATATATACATGAAGTCTTATATTAATCGATTGAGGAAATAGTTAAAAAATTTAACACTCCATGGTTTTTTATTTTAACAAGTTTAGTATGTATATTTAAGTGTTGTATTGATGATATATCCATTAGAAATTATCAATGATAAGAGAAGTCATATAGATTACCATTTACAAGTGAATAATTACTGTGTATTGACTAGTGTCATGCTTGTTCAAGCTTTTTAGTGCTAATTCAATTCTATCGGCTAAGTTGTAATATAACAACTAGTTTCAGTAACTCGATATCGAATGCAATATATTCAGATTTAGGGTGGTTGGAAGTGGTTGACAGGAAATTCTGTAGTTACGTTTCGTGCTATTTGTAACCGATCAGCAATTATTATTTATTTATTTAAACACATAAATATTGGTACAAGGAAGCACCAGATAAATATGCGCCTCACAAATCTCATTTGATTTGTATCAGGGCTGTGATACGGCCCAGGTGCCCAGACTGAAGCAGGTGGTTTTCTTAGGGGGCCACACCCGAAGCCTTTGACATGAAGGTCTAGTCCACAAGGCAGTGGAGCATCGTGAGGAGATGCACTCCCATGGTAGCCGGTGATCAACGATTGATTCGTACGCCATTTGTTCCTTCTGGATACTGGAGCCCATGTGCACCATTGGTTTGGAATCAGGGTTTTCCAACTCCCCTAGGTGGACTCGCCTTGTCCACCAACCCGGTTAAAGCGCCGGACATTCGCTTTTCGTCCTCTCAATTTCGTAAACAACAGTAATGCCACGAGAAGGCAGTGAGTAGGACTTCCCTGTCAGAGGCTATATATTCGCTGGCCATGTGGGAGCATTTCGAGAGGGAGAGCGGACTTTTCCCACTCTCGGCCGTACCAGGGCATTTGGGGGCACTGATCAGCAAGGTGTATCTATAATCTTGAAGGAACTGATGCTCCTTGATGAATTTAATCCCTTATCACAAATTAACACTTTTCAATCAATTATACAAGTTTACAGTAGAGTGAATTAATTTTACTGTCAGAACTGTATTCTTTTTTTTCCTATAAATGCTAATTGTCATGCTACGCTTATTATTTTCAGTCTTTTCCATTATTTTTGATTAGCTTTCCATAACGGTTGATATTATTTTGTCTCACATGTTTATCATTCAGTTGGTAAATGGTGTATGATACTTTGAACTAATACATATTCACTGCAGTTAATGCATTGTTTATGATTGAGTGAGTTACTTGTAAATCAGGTATCTCTGAAAGCGTGGATTGAAGTCGCGTATATTAATTTCTACTCAGGAAAGAAGTCGCATTATCAGGTGATAAGGGGTTCTTCAACTAAATAACTTCTTCTTTTTTTAAGAGTTGATGTTCATCATAGAAATACTTGGAAATTTTCATAAAACAATTGAATATGGCTAACAGATATAAATGAATATGCATCACTAGTCATGTGTAAAATGAAGTCTGTACATTTTTATATATAATCACTAGGAACGGTTTCATCGAAACTATCCGTATCATTAAGTTTAAATAGGTCACTAAGCTACGAAAAATGATAATAATGACTTTTGGGTTTATAAATAGTTCGTAGATTATTAAAACCAATGATGTGCGAAGATAGTGAAAATAGATGTCATGATGGATTGATATAAATTATGAAACCATTTAAAAAATTATGAAGGAATTAAGTTTTGTTGTCTTACATTAAAAATCCTTGGTAGTGCCTACCTACGATTTCATGTGAGAACTATATCAATACCTTCAAATCTTACAATTTCAGATTACTTAGTTGAAATCTCTTGGAATGCATGTTCATCTTTAGTTCTTATTCTATTCCAGGTGCATTGGTCATTGATTCTCAATAGTTATCAAACTATTATTATGTGGTGAAAATTCTTTCCTAAATTTTTAGTGTTTCTATCAAACAATTTAGTAAATAATTTTTTTCATTTACTCATACTGAATAATACTAAGTATGATGAAATTTCAAACTTTATATTAAAATAGATTAACTCTTGACTGGTGTTTAAACTATCTATTTACAACCTAATTAATTATGTTGACTAATGAGTTCAACTATCAAATTACTAAAAATCTCCACAAAACTCCTTCTGATAATAATTGTGTGCTCACTGTTGTGAGATAGTAGAACACTGAAGACAATGGTGGATGGTGGCTCAATTTCGTAGATTAGTTAAAGTTACACATTAACACCATTGGATGCAAACCGGCTCATTAGTCTAGAGGTTAAGCGTTCGCGCGCGAATCTCGCGAGGCGGAATTGTGAATGCGCACCGCTGAGGAGTGCCCCAACAGGACAAGATGGCCGTCCAGTGTTTCCAGGTTTTCCATGGTGGTCTAGCTTCAATTGACTAATGATCGCATGTATTAAAATTTTTAAGAAAAAGTGTTAATTTAGTTGTATTTTTTATAAAATATTAAATTCAATTATAATAATTGATTAGTAATGTTTCATTAATTAAAGTATACAAGAAACAATCAATGAATAATATTGTTCATTACCAATTGAATGTTTTCTATTATATTTATATTTTAGATCAGATTATTACTAATGGAAAACTATGATTAAAACAAATAATACGCATACACCTTAGATATTACTTCATTTTGATTTAAGCTGTTCATGTTTTTTCTTTTGGGGGGAGGGGACAACACTTAACTTATTCAATTCATCTTTTCTTCCATTTTAAATACACTTATTACATGTGAGCTTAAAATCACTACAATTTCTTTTTTTTTGTTTTTCATCATTAAGATTTTCTTTTAAATAAAATATCTATTAAATGATTTTTTCAATATTCTAATTAAAACTAGATTGGTTACTATGTAATTATACAAAAAAAAGAAGAAAGGAACTCATCATGTAACTTAGTTACATGTGACTATAATGTTGTGTTTATATTCGAAGTAAGAAAATAATTCATTTGTTCAATGTTTAAGAAAAACAAACATCTGATAAGTATGAATAGTGAATAGGTAAAGAGAAAAAAAGAAAAAAGAAACTTGGTAACAAACTTAAGTGATATTGATATTTCATGAATTGAATAGTTAGTGGACAAATCGTAGGAATTGTAGATGTATATGATGCTGACATTGGTCTAAGCAATGATTATTGAGTGGTGTCACTCAGTTTATAAATCTAAGTAAACAATAAAGTATAAGCTTGTAGGTAGAGATATATACCCATGGGAAAGTACAGTACAAGAGATGAAGAACTACTTCTGTGGGAATTTATACAATATTTTTTTAATAATAGTAGGTATAAAAAAATAATCCTAGAGATACAAGATTGCAGATGGCGTCTAGTCTTGATTGACTATGATCACCACTACAATGAGATAACGCGCCCAAAAACGACTTGGTCCCTTTGATAACTCGTGAATCAGAAGGCTGTAATTAGTCCAGATAAATTATATTTATTGCCGATCTCGTGGTATCGAAAGAATACCGAGACGTGCCAACGAGTACAGGCAATAAGGGCAGAGCGTAAGAAAGCTCGAAATAACAAGGTGGACGACCGAATGAAAAGTGACTGATACAGTTAAACAACAACAAGTACAGTAAAACAAACGCTGGTACAATTGGTTATAGTAATAATTGTTTCTATTATACCAGTCGCATTCTTGTCCAGGAAAACAAGTCACTACAAGATCACAAAATATCAAATGTGATTAGAATGTTGAATTTACAACTCGGGGAGGGATATATGACAAAAGAAAGTAATAAGAATTGTTAAATTACCTTATGGACCATTAACATAGGTGATCTTGGTTGATGATTGCGGAATGGTATGACCTTTTAGCTTATGTCGACGTCATGCCTCGTGGCAAAACCAAGCCTACACAATCCTATCTTAATAAACAAGTGAACCAACTTCCTTAGTAGATGATTAGAATAAATACTCTCAATAGGCAACAGTATATATTAGTATTAACGGGTCTCAGAAGTACGAAACAGAATCACTGTCGCATGCACCTGTCCAAGGCGCTCAATTTATTAATGTGGTAGTATTCCTTGAGCTTGTAGTGACCGGTTTGTCTCTACAAGAACACGATTGGAATTATAGAAACAATTATTATTATTGTAACCAATTGTACCAGCGATTGTTTTACTGTACTTGTTTAACTGTATCAAACTCACTTCTGGTTCCGCTATCCGCCTTGTTTGATTCGAACTTTTTTACGCTCTGCCCTTATTGCCTGTACTCGTTGGCACGTCTCGGTCTTCTTTCGACACCACGAGATCGCCAATAAATATGCTTTATCTGGACTAATTAAAGCCTTCTGGTTTGCGAGTTATCAAAGGAACCAAGTCGTTGCTGGGCGCGTAATCGAATTGTAGTGGTGATCATAGTCCGTCCTCGACGCGACTACAAGCTTAAAGAAGATCGGCAGACTGTTTGATATTCAGCGACGTGCCTGTCGGTTTATTTGGATAGGCCACACAGGTCGTATTCATGTGAGTCTTGGGCAAGAACTATATTTGAATTCCCATGGCTGCTGATGACATTCCTAAAACCGCTACTTCAACTCCTTTCGGTCTCTACGAGTTTTTACATATACCATTTGGCTTAAGAAATGCTGTACAAACCTTCTGAACGTCTTTCGATTACGTTTTTTGACGTCTCAACTTCGTACATGCGTATGTTGATGACTGCTTGACTCCAAGTCCAGACTGAGAATCTCATCTTCGGAATCTGGAACTTGTCTTCGAACGACTAAAAAGGCACAACATTACTGTAAACATTCAGAAATGTCAAACTCGAACCGACTCCCTAAATTTCCTCGAACACACTATTCATACTGAAGGCATCCAACCTCTGAGAAGAAAAGATGTAGCCATTCTGGAATACCCAGAAACGGCCACACTCAAGCAATTACGCACGTTTAATGGACTAGTAAGTTTCTGTGGACGGTTCATACCAAAATGCGCGTCCATTATGAAACCTCTAACTGACCACCTTCGTGGAAATGAGAAATCCATCAATTTGCACGATACCTCCAGAAGAGCATTCTCTACAATTAAGGAACCTATCGACAATGCAACCATGCTTGCATATCAGGCACTCAAACACCCATCAACATCGCAGTAGACGCATCCGACTCAGCAGTCAGAGGAGTCTTACAACAATGAGTAAACCACTCTTGGCATCCTTCGGCATTCTTCTCAAGACGGACACTAAATCGAGATTTAGCACTTTCGGTAGGGAACGCCTAGAAATGTATTTTCCTGTACGGCACCTTCAACAGTCTGTTGAACGCCGAAAATTCTCTCTTTTCACTGACCACAAACCTCTTACTTTCTCTTTAGGCTCATCTTCAGACAAGTACTCTCCTCGCGAGTCTCGACAACTTGACTACATTTCGCATTTTACTCCAGACAAACGACTTATTTCTGGAGCAAACAGTGTAGCTGCAGACGCGTTGAACAGTTTCCAATGAATCGAACTTCCTAAACTCACCCAGCTTCAAAAATAAGACACTGATCTTCAGCAAGAGTTATCTACAAAACCCTAAAACTATACATTAAACAGATGCGGACAGGTAAAGATACTTTACTATGTGACATATCTACAGGTATGGGTCGCCCAATCGTGCCGAAACATTATCGACGCATTGTCTTTATTACGTTGAATACACGTTCTTATTCAGGTGTTCATGCAACCATCAATCACATAACAGAACGGTTTTGCAGGCCTGGTGTGGATAAGAACGTGAGGGATCAGGTATGCTCTTGTGTAAGCTGCCAGAAATCTAATGTGATTAGACACAACAAATGTCTCTGAGGCTCATTCAAAACTCCTGATGCTCGTTTCGACCATGTTTATCTGGATTTCGTGGGACATTTAACAGATTCAAATGGATACTCCTATCTCTAAACTTGTATAGACTGTCTCTCTCGACGTCCGAAACAGTAGCCCGCGCCTTTGTTGAACGGTGTTTAGCAAACTTCGGCTGCCCTCCAACTATCACTACAGACCATGGACGCCAGTTCGAATCTGGACTTTTCCGTTGTCTGACAACACCATTACGAATCACACTATTCCCCATGTCCACCTACCACCCACAAGCAAACATGTTGGTAGAACACTTTCACCGACAGCTAAAAGCTCCCCTATCAGTTGCAAGCGTTCTAAAGTGGACCGAAGCCCTTCCACTCGTCCTAGTTCGTATTCGCAATGCAGCGGAAGCTGACATTGAATACATTGCAGCCCAACTCGTTGACTTCCAGGAGAATTCGTGAATCCTCCATCTTCTTCAATCAATAAGGATATGAATTCCTACACGAGCAGACTTTCAAACGAAAAATGCGTTCAGTTAAATCTGTTTCCACACGACCTCAGTCAACTGGTGTTTTCATTCAACCTGCTGCATACGGTATAGTACACACGTCTTTGTACGTCGCGACTCATTTTGACGACCTCTCGAAACAACATACGAAGTACCATTCAAAGTTGAACAGTGTGAACTTAAGTACTGAATAAATGATAAGAATAGAAATAACGATAGAATCAGCATCGATCACATCAAAGTGGCGTATTTCGAAGGAAATCCTATTCATGTCGATTTTCCTTCAGTACAATTGAAAGGCACGACTCTTACAATAACGATACTTCATCTGATAGCCAACAATCAAAATGATACTTTGCTGGTATCTGAAAACAGACTCAAAACAACGCGTTCTAGAAGAAAATTAATGTTTCGAGAACACCTAAACGAATACTGCATATAAGACACTAAATAATATTTTCTTTCGTCTCGGATTTTCCTTGCATCATATAAAAAGGAATATTCAACATGCTTATTTATATATATATATATATTCGAAAAAGAAAAACGAAATTTGTTTTGTTTGCTAATATATGCATATTAAAAATGTTTTTTTCAACGAAACCCAAAACGCTCCTGTAAACATCACTTTTACGCTATCGCATGTGTGTGAGTATATTTTACATTTTTGGCCTGCTTTGTGTTTTCACGAACGCACGAGAGTACTTCGACACACACATATCCTGTTTTTCTTTTTCAGGACGGCTGTAAAAGACAAAAGGACGATGAAGTTTATGATGAATCGAAATTTTCATTATACCCGTTTTCTTATTACTATATTGTACTACACGGCCTCTTATAGTAAAGAAAGACGACCAGACGCTGCTAAACATAGCAAGCTGTCAGAAGAGTGTCTACAAACAACAAACTTGTCGGGTTTAATCTTCTGGCCAGCCACGTGTTAGGTCATCACTGCCTCACTAGGGGGGGGGAATGATCTGTAGTGGCTAAAAAATCCCCAAAATCAATAGTCTGTGTGATTTCAGTAGTTGAGATCATGAGTGAGTTGAAGCTAGACCACCATGGAAAACCTGGGAGCACTGGACGGCTGTTTCTTTCTATTGTGGGACTTCTCAACAGTGCGCACCCACGATTTCGCCTCGCGAGATTGGAACACAGGACCTATCAGTCTTGCACACGAACGTTTAACCTCTAGACCACTGAGCCGATTGGCATCCAACGGTGTTAATGTCTAACTTCTACGGAGTTCTGTAATTCTTCGACATCGGATACTAACCAGATTAGTTATAATGGACTCACCTACGTGAAGAGTGCTCGGTCATGCATCCTCACCAGATCACGAGTGGGATTACCGTGTCCATCATCTACTGCAATCGCCTGCCAGTCTAGATCATCGATCCTCGATATATTGATCGCCTATCAAATATGTGTTCGAACCTCTTCGATTCTGACTTTTGATATCACCAGGTAAGTACGATTCATAGTAAAAGGTTTTACTCATTAAAGTGCTGTCATACTCCGAATACCTGTGGCATCTTCAAGGTGAACAGAGTAAAAATTAGCGGAATTAGTGTGTGACGTTGAGTTCCAAGATGAGGTGTCGAATTATTAGACGTTATCAGAAATGAAGTATTTTTCGCTAATAAATGTTAAATTATAAGGAAAAACTAAAAGGAACACAAAATAAAACCATGTGAAAAAGGTTACAGCCTTCAAAAGCCAGCCTTTTACGAAGTCAATTAGCCTGTCTATCGCGACAGGGTGGAATAGGTCAGATTTTATCCCAATGTTTGATTTTGAATCAAAACAGCTTATACTGTTCCTATTCAACTGGAGTAGACGCAGAACATCCACATTATTCACTTGAGTTTGTGATCAATTGACCAATTTGGATAAACTTACGAGTCATGGCACTTGGACTCAATAAGGGCACTTACTGTTCCAGAAGTAAATTATCCTTGCGACTACTATTTTCGGATGAATTATAGGAAGGTAGTCGAGATGATACTCCAGATTAGAATTAAATATTTATCGTTTCATCCTGTAGAACTTGTAGATCACTAGAGTAGATGAGCTATGTTGAATGTTTGGGGGCCCAATCGAGTTGGACGGGAATGGTGTAAGCAACAGATAACTCCGAAGTCACACCTTCGTAATATCAAGGTACTATGGCTGCTTTGAAGACCGTTTAACACAAAGGACGTTATTACAGAAATATATTAGTTGGAGTAGGTACAAGCGAAAGTCTGACCATCACCTTGTGGGCGATCCCATGGCTTGAGATTAACTGATGCGCATTGGTTGATCTTGAATTTGACGGGGATCGATGGTCTGTTCGACACTCAGTGACCCAACTGCCGGATGATTCGGCTAGGGCTCAGTGGTACTTCACTTGACCTACAAACTAAACTTTCAACTTGTTCAGCAGTAAGGTACAGATGTGTATAATAATAGCGCAATGTTTTTCTTGGAGTTCTATTTATCCCAAATGATCACTGGGCTTTTTGGGTATAAAACTACCTGGAGAGATAAGTGGTCGTCGAACACCGAAAAACACATGTGGAAATATACACAGCCGTTTTCACAGTAAGAATCCACAGAATGAGATGGTCCGTGTAGGAATATTAAATGTCAGCCCGTTCTATTGAGACATCCGGAAAATTTTTTGATATTTACTCTAATTCCAAGTCATCATAAGAGATTTCTGATGGTGTAGTTTATCGAATTCTGGTACTACTAAATAATGTTTTCATCCCTTTATCTTCCCGACTAACTAAAATGATAACTACGAACTCTCACACCTAAGAATGTCTTCGTTAAACGCAGACAAGGATCCTGAAGAATAAGACAGTCAAGTATTTCTGTCCATCAAAGTTTGCATCGGTAAAACTTACCGCGCTATACAAATAGTGCCAATGTGGCGCGCATGATAAGGATCCTCGCGAGAAGTAGGGTTTCGTCGCTCCTTAACAATCTTACTTCTGCTACTTACAAAATGTCTAGCACTCATGGAGAAAGTGGTAACCTGTAAGTTGTTATCGAGCTGTTTTTATTCATGATAGTATGTCTCAACGGAATGAAATTCATCACAAAAAAGATAATATAACAAAAGAGGACCTGGTTGACGCCACAGTAAGAGAATGCGAATGAATAATTTTATTTTAGAGTTACCATGAAATGCGGAAAAATGCTATTTCGGAACTCAAAAACACACAGAAAAACCCATATCCACACAAATTTCATCCAACTATTTCTCTAGCGGAGTTTATCAAGAAATATTCATCTTTGAGCTCTGGCGAGCATTTGGATGATGTCTCAGTCAGTATTGCAGGTAGAGTCCATTCATTTGCCTGACAAGATGTGTAGGTCGTGTTCATGCAAAGCGGTCAGCTGGATCAAAATTAATATTCTATGACATTCGATCTGAAGACTGTCGGTTACAAGTCATGGCAAACATTCGTTCCTACAAATCTGAAACTGAGTTCCATGATATAAATGAAATAATCCATCTAGGTGATATCATTGGTTGTTCTGGTTCCCCAGGTATTAACATAATATGTAAGTAATAATGTTTCAGGCAAATCCAAACTTGGTGAATTGAGCATCATTCCTCACGAAATCAAACTTCTATCTCCGTGTTTGTACCAACTTCCGCACATGCATTATGGCGTTAAGGACAAGGAAACACGTTTCCGTCAACGTTATTTGGATCTCCTCATGAATGAGGATGTACGCCAACGATTCATAACACGGGCTCGCATAATCAATTACGTCCGTAGGTTCTTAGATGATCTTGGATTTCTGGAGGTAATTAGCCAAAAACATTCTATCATATTGCGTTAAGTTTCTCAAACCAATCATTTCACTGAAATGGGATTACAAAATAAGCAAAATAAATTTGTCAGATTGCAGTGTTGTCTTAAGGTTGAACACGGACAAGTTATGTAAAAATAAATCAACAAAGGGAGATTACTTAGGGGATTTTTACGTCAATAATTTCAGTATCTGCTGATCAACGGTTTGTTCTTATGTTAATGCTATTATCTTTACATATCATTGCAAAACATCCACATATGGATTAAGTGGATCTCTTCAGTCATAGACATTGCTAAACTTGTTGCAAATATTTTTAGTTAAGATTATCAGTTTTCATTGTTTCCAGGAATAACTGATTTCTCACCCGAAAGGCGTAACTGTGTTTGTATGTGGGAATTTTAAGAAATGGCATATATATATGTCTGAACCGTGTTTGCGTCGCGTCAGTATGGTTAGTATCAGACCCACTTCGAGCGGTCTATCAGTTCAGCCTACAATGATTTCTAAAGTTGTTTGAACTTATATCGACTTATTTATAAGTAGATGAGACCTCATAATGTCGACTTATAAAGCACTAGATTGTGTTTTTATTTAACTGATGTCGGTTGTTTGTCGTTTAAAAGCCCGCACATTAATATAAGCTCATATCTTTCATACACTAGCTAATTTATTCGAACTGTTTCACTCATTTTATTGTATACCCAGATAAAGCTTGTGCTAGTGGGTCAACGTGCAGCAGCGTTATGTTGTTATACCAATAAAATCACATACGGGATACACTTGTGATAATATATTTCGTACCATTAGTTTGTTCATCGTTTTGTTAAATTATTTTAATAATTTTAGATTGGCCCATTTGCTAGGTACTTAAATATAAACTACTGCCAGTGTTAGGGTTTATGAAACTAGCCTGCTCAGACCGGTGTAACTGGTTTCAACCAGGGACTTGGTGTCTGAAATTCGGACCCCCTAACCATTAAGTCATTGGTTTGTAGGTTGTATGCGAAATGAAGATGTGAAGCTAGACGAGTCGATACACTAACACTACTAACTTTTTTGTTTCAAGTAGTGGATAGGTAGGAATAAGTGAAATGTACTAAATTACAATGTGGGAAGTGTCTAACTTGCGTCAAACTGATATTCATTTGGAAAACATAAATTTCAAAAAAAACGTTTTGCGAAAGTAACTACAATATGGCGGGTCTACACTCAGTATAATTCCCATTCACTTTTAATAGTCATCTGAACTAATTTTTAGGTTGAAACACCAATGATGAATACAATTGCTGGTGGAGCAGCAGCAAAACCATTTATCACTTATCATAATGATCTAAATATGAATTTGTATATGCGTGTTGCTCCAGAACTTTACTTAAAAATGCTTATTATCGGAGGACTCAATCGTGTCTACGAACTTGGCCGTGTGTTCAGGAACGAAGGTATTGACTTAACTCATAATCCAGAGTTTACTTCATGTGAATTCTACATGGCGTATGCAGATTATGAAGATCTCATGACTATTACTGAAGATTTGATTTCTGGTAAACCATTAACTTTTTCGTGGTCTGCTTGTTAATCTTTCATTAATTAATGGAACGTTAATTTGCCATTTTTAGTTTAAATTTCTTACTAATCTTAGTTAAAATTTAAATTTAGAGGACAGGTTCAATTCATTCGAGGTTTGGATGATGAAGCATAATACAGATTTATAGCTCCGCATATCTTTCTATGTCTGCCTTTTCAATATTTTGTTATGTTTGGTATGTTAGGTTTTAGTGTTTATATTTTTACCCATCACTACTATTTCATCACGTTACTCAGTGTATTCAACCAAATAATTAAATAGTCGTAGTACAGAATGAAACAGCCGTCCAGTGCTTCCAGGTTTTCAATCGCGGCCTAACGTTGATCGGTTCACGATCTCGATGAAATTCAACAATCTCCACAATTCTATACTGAAAATTAGTAATTTTATCACGACTATCAATATTTAACAGCAATCTGATAGTTTTGTATGAATAAATTTTTAGAGTGAAAGTGTAAAGATTAGATGTGATCAAGTGTGTACTTGTTGACGAAAGAAAATTAACCTGTTAGGCGCTTGATTATCTGACGAAAACTCATGTTCGCATATGAATTTCTGGGAGTAGTCATTTCACTTAGTAAGGTATTTTAGATGGTCTAATGGTACGCTTCAACATAAGTTATATTCCCTTGTGCAGCAAGAAACTATGCTTTCATCTCTAAACATGACTTTTGCTTTCAAATGTCGGTTTTACATTATTACATGTACAATACCCTATACCCTTGACTCTCTACTGAACGTTTTTTTTTCAGTTTATTAAAGTTATATGCATGAGGCAATTTGTATGTTTATTTATTCCTAACTAAATAGCCCTCAACAAGGTTTTGTGAAACAACTTTCTAAAACCAAAGAGTACTCGCAAGTGTTTGATTTTGTGAATTGAACTCAATCATCAAGTTCAGATTAATGTGCCTGACTTTAAATTAGACATTTTGGATATTGACTAATGATACTGACTGGCTACTAAAGTCCAGATAGGTAGAGAAGTGTTCCATTCTGCAACGTAGGGGTCAAAATTCGAGTTCTGTAACTGTCATGGTTTTTCTTATTATGATCCAGATATTCATTGCTTGGTATTTCTTGGACACTGCTTCACTCAACAAGTCCTCAAGTCAGAACACGTCTGAATAGAAACGTAGTTATATTCCAAGTAGGAACCACAATAAGAAAAACGTTAGTATATTTGTAGTTTTTAATTAAGATTTCAGAGTCTTCCCCAAGTCTCCGCTAGCGCTGATTGGTTAGAAAATAGCCAATCAGTGTACCCAAACACAATCCAATCTATATCCCGCTAGCAATATCTGTTGTATCTTGTGATTTTATTCGATTCGATCCACAGTAACTATTCTTTTCAAATGGTTAAAATTATTCTAATGCGAATGGAATCTGTTGCGAGCTTGATAAAGTAGAAACTGACACAACCCTCTGACAATAGTCTCTAACGGTGGAACTCAAAATGAAGGCAGCAATGCAGACAAAAACTTGGTGTTTTCGAAAATAAAATATATGTATATATTGACTAGGATAACCTTGAGACGAAAATTAGCCGACTGAAAGTGGCAACAGGTAGTCATAAAAATAAAAAAGGCCATGCGAAGTGTCGAGCTAAGAAAGTTGTACTCGTGGTTATTTGTATAACGAATAACTAACACGTATTCACGAATCAAGTAACCTGGGATCTTTCTAGCAATAACCACTAAGTCATCGTTATATTTTATGTAGTTAGTTGTGAAATGTGTTGCAAGTATCGTAATACAAACACAACGCATACTCATTTTCACTTTAAATTCATGAAGCCTAAAACTATAATTTTCTCAAAATTTTCAGACAGTTTGAAAATGATTTGTCAGTTAATGAAAAATGGAAAAGCTCAAGTGTTAATTAAACTTTTAGTATTCTTTCATTAGTGGTACTTAGCTAGTCGATGTAAATAAAATTAGATTTAGTTAAATTTTATTCCTCGCAATTATTATTATTACTTTAAAGTCGTGGTTTAATGGTTACATCTCGATTTAGGAAGCTGGGCTATATCACTGCTCAACGGTTGGTGCATTAACGAATCTTTGAATACTTATATATGTAAATTTAAACTGTTGTTTTTTTAGTCCATCATAGCAATAGTTATTACTGTTTAGTAAAAAATTACTGTTATGTAAAAAATTACAAGCGAAATTAAGTTGAATTACTAGGGTTATGTTGTACACAAATACAAGTATTTTATTGTTCATCATCATTTTACCATCTGTGTGTGTATCAGATTAACAGATTAAGCTCCTTTGACTTGTTACAGTAATCAGTATTAAATATCTTTTTTTCTAAAAGATATCTAACTTTACTAATTCAAGCTTTTCTATTCAACACATTTTAAACAGGTTTAGTAAAACATCTTTTCGGTTCCTACATTATTAAATATCATCCGGACGGTGCAGAATCAGACGAGATAATTGTCGATTGTACTCCACCTTTTAAACGTATCAATTTCTATGATGATTTAGCAGCTAAACTAAACACTAAACTACCTCTTCCAGAAACATTTGAAACAGAAGAAACTCGTCAGTTCTTTTTAAAAATTGCAGCTCAACATGGTATTGATTGTCCAGAACCAAAAACTACAGCCCGATTATTAGATAAGGTAAATTAAATGCTTATACTTCTCTTTGATATTTCATTATATATTATAGTCATCATATGTACTTAATCTGCTAGGCGATCCAATCGCGTACTGTTTTCCTTAATCTAATGCTACTATACCTTTTTAGATAATCAATATCATGCTAAACAAAAATAGGTTCATTGTATTCTTATTATTTCAAATTCTTATTGTTGTCCAATACTTAATGTAATCAGTCTGCAGTGTTTCCATAAGTATGACATGTATTTTACACTTAAGTGCAAAGTACTTTTACAAATTTGGCAGAAGCCTGTGTCTACAGTGATCCTCAGTACTAATTCCACTTATTTTTGTTCTCTTTTTATTATACTCACCTTCCTATCTCTACCTTTTCACAATCTCATTTTTATTGTGTGGCGCATATATGTTTTGGCACCATTTTGTGTCACTATCAATGTTTAAATAAATAAATGAATGCCTTAGATAATTATGCGTTAAGCTGTTTGAGTTAAACACGGTCATAGTTTTTTCTTATTTTCGGGTGTTCTCATAAATGCATCTTACTGTCTGTACTTGTCACTTTGACTACTCGTTATTATCCAGGTTGTTGACAAAAGTAGTTTTGTCGTAAAATAATACTTGACTAATTGGTTTCATTCATTCCAGAAGTCAGTCTTTCTGATACAAACACTTTCTCTTCCCACAAGGCCACAGTTCGTTCGTAATGAATTAATTCGTTAAATTTAGTTTTACTATAATAGTAATCTCAAGAAACCATATTCCTATTTGCTCTACACTGTCGTCCAAATCATTATTTCCGCCCTAACGAATACTCTATAAGTTGGAGAAAATTATATGACACCATCAGTATTTGTAATTTGATTCTCATTACCCGAACAAATATGAAGTGTTCTGAAATCTATGTCTTGTGGATGCCACATTTTGATTTCAGTTTCCGAATACAAACGTAACGCAGACACAGATTTAAGAGGGTCAAAGATCTAGGTGAACCATTCATAGCAGCTGGCTGTCGATTGAGGGTTTCGAATTCCACTCTATCAAATTCAGTTTGGAGAACCGAGTAGTATCGCAAGCCATCTAACCTGAATTTTGGATCAAAAGCAAGCACATAGACATGTATTTGATAAATATTTTACATCATTACCTTACATTGAGACGTCTGTTGGATAGTGTTTAAAGGTGCTCAAAGTATACCATCCATATTTTTGTCAGTTTGCCTAAATTCATTGTCTAAAGTATGCATGAGAAAAAAACCTTAAGTTACAGTAAAATATTTGATTCAGAATGGTGCGAATTGGCGTAGATTCATTCAGTATAGATATTCGATATCTTGAACATATCTTGCACCTTGCTTTCTCCTTTTTATTCCGGATTTTTTCCGATTGTTTCATCCTTTTAGTTCTTTGCATAATCTATATTACGAATGTAGAAAAGTTGCTTCAAACTGTGTTGTATACTATGTTATTATCGGGCTATGCAGTATCAAAAAGCTGTGTTGTGATATAAACGAAATAGGTTAAAAATGCTTAGTAACAAAGTTTTATTTTGATAGCTTTGCCTATCTAGTTTATCACCATATTCTTTTGCACCATTACGATCATATTATGCCTAGTTGTCCTTTTTTATATAAAAGTTCTAAAGATACTTCCTACAATAGTGATTTAATCATTACAGTATTAATTTTGGTGGCTTTCTCGAACATCATATTTATCATATTCCTTCCTCTTTGTTTTTTTTCCAGCTGGCTGGCGAATTCTTGGAACCATTGTGCGTTAACCCAACTTTTCTTACATGTCATCCATGTATAATGAGTCCTTTGGCTAAAGAACATAGATCTCGTCCAGGTCTAACGGAACGCTTTGAATTGTTTATGCTACATAAAGAACTGTGTAATGCATATACAGAGCTAAATGATCCAGTTGTACAACGTGAACGATTCTTGGAACAGGCTAAAGTAGGTATTGTCTTATTTCTAAAAATATTTTTTCACTATTTTACTCTCACCTCTTACATATTTTTGTTTATGATAGAGATTTCAATGAATTATACTTGCTTTTGTTGTCTAATGTAGGACAAAGCAGCAGGCGACGCTGAAGCCATGGTGACGGATGAGCAGTTTCTCACGGCTTTAGGTTACGGTCTTCCGCCAACTGCAGGTTGGGGTCTCGGTATTGACAGATTAACTATGTTCCTGACAAATACAAATAACATCAAGGAAGTTATCTTGTTCCCTGCTATGAAGCCTGAAGCCAACAGTGCTGCACCCCTGAACCCAATGTCTGAAAAGTTACAAGATAATAAGTCTCCTGTTTCTGTTAATAGTCATATATCATGTGAACCATTAAGCAATACTGAAAATTTACCAGATAATCCTGTACTTTTGGATAACAATGACTTATCGCCTAAATCATCATTATCACCTCAAATCAAAGTATCACCAATACCAACTTCAAAAACACAAAGTTCTCCAGGTCAAGAAACTAGTGAAACGCCACCTTCCAGTACAGGCAAAAGTGGAAAGAAGAAAAAGGGACGACGATCATAATTCAAAAAAGAATATGACTGTTCATGAGAAATTTGATGTAGACAATAGTGGTGTACTGTAAATGCATTTCACAAGAGTAACGTTTTGCTTATGCTTTTTTGGTACAAATAAAATTTCACGTGATCTACCCAAGTTTTGTTCTGTGTTTTGTTTCCTGTGTTTGGCTAAAAGAAACTACATTTTATCCACGTTTAAGTTTTTGATTGAGTACGTGCTTGATTTTTGTCGCACAAGCGTATTAACACTGTCCGACCATTTGTCACATATAACACTGGTTTAAAAAATTAAGAAATTACTGCTCACACGATAAACATTTAGCGTACAGTCATATCTACTTTATCGGTTTCATTGAGTATGTGATTGAAATTTCCAGATAAGCGTTCGATTTATCATATGTAAATCTATGTTTATGTCGAACGTAGTGTAATCTTACCTCCCATATTTATGGAGGCAGGCAAACAGTGTAAGATCTGGAAGTATTCTGTGTCGGTCTAGGTTACTATTCTCCACAACATAGTCATCAATTCATTCACTAGGTGCTTGCATATAAGTACACTCAACCGACACTATTGCGGTTACCCAAACTGAATTAGAAAGAGTCGATTTCTAATTATAGAATTAATGGTCAAAAGTTGAACGCCTTAAAAATAAGTCATCTCTACATAACATAGTTAGGGCTTATCGATAGAATGTGAAACATTTAAACAAACTGTTCGTATCAACGTTAGTAGAAGGTAAGTATCGCAAAAATATATCACAAATAAAACTAATCCGATCAAGTGATGAGGGACACGAGGTAACAGAATCGATATTGATAGGAAGGGACGGATTCAATAATCCATCCTATTAATCTAATGTCAAGAAACATTATCCTGCCGACCCATGTATGAAGATTCACATGTCTAAACACAAATCAAATCAACATCTATTGAATTAATTATCTAGTGACATTATGATGACACCTGCTCTTTAGCGTTCTTTAACACATTTTTGTGCAAGCCAATGTAGGGCTTCCGATCAAGGATGCTGTTTAATTACAATTGCTGCTTTGGGCACATCTTATTAAGGAAATTTATGGAAAATATCATCTGACGAATTACATTGTGATTGTTCTTTAAACAGAATCCTGTTGATTTAAAACCACTAATTTAATTTTTATGATATATTTCGTATTTGAATGGGGTATTTGTGGAGGTTGTAGCATTTTCACTTGAAATCACGAACCAATCTAAGCTAGACCGCTATTGCTTCCAGGTTTTCAAGAGTAGTCTAGCTTAGATTGGTTCGTGATTGCAATTGTGAAAATAGTAAGTAATCTAATGCAATGTAGTAAGCGATTACACGCTTACATACCATAGTCTTATTGTGTTCGAATTGTACTGAAGGAGATTTAGAATTGGAAAAATAATAATCGTTTTTCCATATCATACTATCGTTTTAAACAATAGTTAAAGTATTAATATAATATTTAGCTGAAATCATTCCTTGTGCATCAATTTAAATGTTGCAAGTGCTTTGTATAGTGTTTTCATACATGGTAAGAGGGACGAGATATTTTAATTTTCTTCATACTACAAAGCCATTGTCTGTTGATTTACAGTCACAGGAATATTGACTAGGAAGTGTGTCCTCAGAAACAGAAGTATTGTGACTTTTGACTAACTATCACATGATAAGTAGAGTTCCTAGTCGGAGGTTTTTTACTCCATGTTGATTGTCACTTTTTTCTAAACCACTGAACATGCTTATCTACTCTCAACTATCTTCAAAACTGACCTACTTTTTACTAATTAGATCATTTGAATGTCATAACAGTAATTGTAAATAATTATTCGTTTCACTAAAACTAGATTTCAACGTCTTAGTAGGTTTTTTCACTATCACCTGTTTGAAAATAATCAGTATAGAATTTTCGGAGTAACTTTTCATACTAGTTTGTAATCACATGCAGTCACCTAGTCAAGATCCAGTGTTGTTTACATTTATGACTTTATTTGTAATATAGCTCAATTACCATCCAGTATCAGCAGTGAGCTATTTTTTCTACAAATCTCAACTCTTATTGTCACAGTTTCCTATTAGCGTTTTAATAAACCTACCTTAAAGTTAGTCACCATTTTATGGTTTTGCCTAATCGAAGGCGATTTTCATGACAAGCTGCCATAGACTGAAGAAGTATTACCTGTTTCCTTAGATATCAAACAGAATAACAACGAACTGGCGACTCAGTAAATAAACATTTTATGGAAACCAGTATCATTGTTATTTAATGAGAGTAATAGGTATATACAATACCTCAAGTGACCCGGTAAATTGCTCACGAGGTTTTTCCCGACTGAACAGGTTTAAGATGACGGAATCATTTTTTAGTTGAATGTTTATATTACGAAATTAAAACTTATTTGCAAAATAATTCAGAGATGGTGTAATTGATCAAATCACAGTTTTGCTTAATCAAAGTTAAAAATTAAAATCTGTCTGGATAGTCGTAGTGTACAATTGCCAACCGTAAATGGCATAGTTAAAAAATAAGTCACAGTGAAGCAGTCTTCATCTTTTTACAAATCCTTAGCCTATTACACCCTTATATTTTCCACTCTTCAAGATTATTATTCTTTCCATTTTGAATAGTTGTTATGTTTAATTTTCCACTTTATATTACTGTTTTGACTCGTTTGCTTTTAAATTTCGTTTTATTTTCATCTGTCACTGAGCTGACAACTTGGTTTGGTGTACATTTGCCCCGAGTTCTACGTTGTGTATGAACCGATCTTAGATAATAAGGACTTATTTTTAAGAGTTGGTCAAAATAGAAAGACAGGAATCAGTATGTTCTGCCCTTGATTAGTTGGTAAAGGGCTCGTTTGAAAATTTTAAGATTTCCTCTACTTAGAAGTCTTGAACAAGGGCCCTCTGTTAGCTTTGAAGACTTTTACTGTAAACATCTTAATCATTATTCAATTTGGTAACTATTGTAAATCAGTAGCTTAGAGAAAAATGTTTTTACTGTTGAAATCGATAGATAATAGATTCAAGCTTTAATTCACTGACTGGCATAGTAATGAGGATAAATTTGGCTGACTTGTTTTTAATAGGAAGAAATTGTCATCTTGAATTTCACTATCAATCATTGTCCAATATAAAATTAAATAGGTGTTTTTTAATAGTTGAGATCATGAGTCACTTGAAGCTTGACTACCATAGAAAACCTGAAAGCACTGGACGTCCGTTTCGTCCTATTGTGGGGCTCCTCAACGGTGCGCATCCACGATCCCGCCTCGCGAGATTCAAACCCAAGACGAAACGGCCGTCCGGTGCTTCCATGGTGGTCTAGCTTCAATTGACTCATGATCTCGACTATTAAAATTACTATAATATCCACAAAAACCCCTTCTGATATGAATAGGTGTTCCCTAAATCTGAAGTTTTTCGCCTTAAATTCTAACTGATGCTACTGTAAAGTAAGCGATGGAAACTGTGGACTTATTCACATCTAATAAATTAGGTGCATATAATGTAGGTCGGTCCCGTGCTATATTTGCGTATTATTATTAAACTCAAGTGCGATCAACTAAAATCGAGCACATTCAAACGAGTTTTTCAGAGGTTTAGAAACCAACGCTATGAGTTTAATCGTAGTGTAGACCGTTTTCATCTATGACTAAAGTAAATTATCTGCATTCTTTCCAAATAAACCTTTATGATCACACCCTGGAATGTAAATATCTCTAATTTAACTGTTTGTTTGATACTGATTAGCTAAAATAAACACTGAAATTTCATCATCTCGTTTTTGATTGGTTCAAAATACTAAAGAATGTAAAACACAAATTTAGTGACCCGCTGATATCTTAGTGTTTTAAATATTAGTATGACCAATACGTTATACAGTTTGACGTGCTAACAAATCAATGTAAAAGATGTAGAAAGCGCGATCACAGTTAAAGATTATTGGAAAAAGAAAGGAAATATTTTACAAGACCATAGAAACTAGAGTATAATAAGGACTATTCACAGATCCCAATCAAGCTTGGGTTGGCTTTTTCCCAGTGTAATATAAATCAGTATATTCTGGATAGCATTAAAAAAAACCTGTTGATGATTTGAGAATGTTGTATACTGTAGTATAACCAAATGTATTAACTTCTAACAGACAACGGATAGATTTTACCGTTTTAGAAACTACTAACTCTCATTGGAGAACAACTCAGCAGGTCTTAATCTTAGTCTTTCAAAGAATGTTCATTATAGTTTCTTGACACCGACCAGTAATGTAGTAAACAGAAAATGTTAATGTCTAACTATAAATTCTTTATTCAGTTCTGTTTATTTATAAGTACATTAGAAAACTCTTGAAGAACTGTTAATTACGGGAAAGTCAGTACCGTACATACATTAATAACTAATCTCGAAATACGATAGAAAACAAATGTGTGACATACTGACTGCTTTGACAGAAGAATATATTATCGGATCAGACAATTTGGATCACTTAAGATGAATCAAGATATGAAATGGATAAGTTCCTACTGTATCACTCAGTGGTGGAAATGGTTGACTCCCAGCCAAGCCACTTATTATCATTGTGAATTCATATGTTAGAAACAGAAATTTGTTGAAACCTGAATATATATATAATTCATTAGTACTGTTCAAGTGAATTCCTACAAGAGATTGTTTGAGTAAGCAGACGGAAATGGTGATCAGATGTTTGATCTTCCTACCAAACCTTTATTAATTGTTTGACAAGTTATACCAACTTGGTCCAGTGATTTTTCTATAATTGGTCATCATAATACCACAATATCTTGACTTATAGTTATATCATTTTAAATTTGTTCGGTTGAAACTTTTGGATAAGTTTCTTGAATAAACTGTTAGTTCGACTATTTCGGTCATTCTAATATCTTATCAAATCAGTTTTATCTCCACAGCATGATAACTTTGAAGACTTTTGAAAACTGTTCTAAATCGATTATCATTGCAACTTCGTTCGTTATACATCTTTAATGACAATATATCAAATGTTTTTAAAGAGTAGGTTAGTTCTTATCTTATTTCTAACCATCAACATTCTATCCGTTATTAGGGAAGAACGTATACAGGATAATTCTCTATCACAATCTCGGGTGTTGACAGAGTGACCCAGATAGACAGATCTTGAACAGTTACGCAATGACTATTTCAACATTGCGTAATATGTCACATGGAGATGAGACAGAGTAATTCTGAATAACTAGTTCATTCTCGAGATAAAAAAACCATTGTCCACAGTGACATTACTTTGGTCATTTTAACTACTTGTGAATGAAGAATATCTGCAGTTATCAAAATTACATGAAGCTGACTTGCTACACAGGTTATCTACTTCTTAGCCAGTTGAATTAATCAGGCGTAAGCAATGTATGTTCATTATTAGTTAAGCCAAATCACACCATAAGTGATATCATTATTTGTATCAGTTTCTAGTAATCAAAATTTCATTCCTCTTAAAAGTTTAATTCATATACTTTCCCAAATGTGAAAAAAATTAAAATCAGTCTACCTGCTTTATTTATGCTAAATAGTTCTGAAAGTTAACCGTCTATGCCCCCAAATGTCCTGGTACGGTCTATGGTGGAGAGAGTCCGCTCACCCTCTCCAAACGCTCTCACATGGCCACGCGTATATAGCCTCTGTCAGGGAAGTCCTACTCACTGCCTTCTCGTGACAGGGGTGTTGTTTACGAAATTGAGAGGACAAAAAGCGAATGTCCGGCGCTTTAACCGGGTTGGTGCACACAGAAAGTTCACATCGGGGAGTTGGAAAACCCTGATTCCAAACTAATGGTTCACATGGGCTCCAGTATCCTGAGGGAACAAATGGCGTATGAATCAATTGTTTGTCACCGACTACCATGGGATTGCATCTCCTTACGATGCTCCACTGCCTTGTGGATCAGACCTTTAGGCCAAAGGCTTCGGCTGTTGCCCCCTAAGAAAGTCATCTGCTTCGATTTGGGCACCTGGGCAGCATCACAGCCCTCGCACAAATCAAATGAGATTTTTGCGGCGCATATATATCTGGTTCCCCCTTTGTACCAATATTTAAGTGTTGAAATAAATAACTGTCTATAATTATGAGCTGTTAGAAAAAGATAACAAATTATTGCAAATATTAAATACTAGAAAACTTAAACAGAAACATTCATGTTCTTAGTAAATTTTTATTTTTATCGACCTTTTAACAAAGCAAAAGACAAATATACTAGAATTTAAAAACATTCTATTATGTTCAAATAATTGTAACATCTGAACATGTAGGAAACGTCAATAGTTAAGTACAGTTAGAAGATTGTTAGAAGACTGTTATAAACATACTAAGAATGTATTTCAAGCAAGTGGTACTGAGAATTGTTTACTGTATTACGAAAGCCATTATTGATTAGTAACAAGTTGACCCTGAAGTTGGCCAGGGTAAAAGGAGTGGTCAGACATATTTCTTTTGGATGCAAAGCTCTGG
>NW_017386062.1:403365-414974 GCF_000237925.1 Schistosoma mansoni
CTTTTGGATGCAAAGCTCTGGCTTTTTGATCCGAAAAGCAATTGCCTCAGTGTGGTTAAGCAAATGTGTAGTCGAAACGGTTAGCAGCTCCATTTTAGCTCATTTAGTTTAGACAGGACATACAGCCATTATGGAGCAATCTTTCGCAATAATACATCGTGTTAGCAACAGTCTATCTAATCCCGTCAGACTGAGAATCCTACAGACGGCTGAGGTAATTGCTATTCGAATCAAAAAGCCAGAGCTTTGCATCCAAAAGAAATATGTCCAACCGCTCCTTTTACCCTGGCCAACTTGAGGATCGACATGTTAATAATCAGTTTTATAATATGGTGACGTTAATGTTCATTTTTATGTCCTAAACTTAATTTATCTACTTATCTTACCAATTATTATTATTACACTTGCTAACCTTTTAAGGCCATTATTATTAATATTTTATTACAAACCTAATTTAACAGAATAGATTAGTAATTTTTACAAGTCACCTTTTCTCTTTTCTTGTTTTTGTTTTGTTCCATATATAAATGATGTACTGTACTAAAGATACATAAGTGAATAATATAAGTAAGATTATGAAAACATAACCAAATATTATGAAAGAGTTCATGTATATTAACTGAAGAATTACTGTAGTTAGTTATAATTTGTTTACTTTTATATATTTAAAAGGTATTTGTTGTTTATAGTACTTATTTTATTGATTTAAAGAAAGTTAAATCATACATTACATAAAGTGGTCTATCAGTCAAGTGCTCTGGCGCGAGACTGGTAGGTCCTGGGCTGGAATCTCGCGAGGCGTGATCGTGGATGCGCACTGTTGAGGAGCCCCATAATAGGATGAAACAACCGTCCAGTGCTTCCAGGTTTTTTACGGTAGTCTAACTTCAATTGACTCATGATTTCAACTATATATAAAATAATTACTTAGAATCTCCACAGAAAACCCCCCTAACCAATAATAGTTAAAATTAGAAACAGCAGGCACTCAATTCTAAAAGCGTTTACCTATAATATTCACTATCTTCTGCTGTATCTTTATATTATTGTATATTTAGAGTGAAGTTTTGAATGATAATGTTAATTGATCTGTTACAATAGTTAAGATGCCACAAGTATTCGGTGTTCGATAACGCCTTTATATGTAACACCTTTGTAATCGAAGTATAACAAACAAGTCAAATCATAAGTTAGAAATGAAGGAGTTCGAAGTTATATTTGGAAAGCCATCGATATGTCGAGAAGCGTTTGATCTAAGCAAATTAGTGGTTGCAGAGGATAGGTAGCACGGTGTATCCAATCGTGATCTGGTGTAGATGTGTGACCGAGCGCCTCGAAGTAGGGTGTGTCTGGTGAAACTAATGGGGTCAGCGTCAATGTTGAAGGCTCGTAGAGCTATTTATTTTGGGGATTTATTTACTGCTAAGACTCACTCCCCCTAGTGAAGTAGTGATGACCAGTCATAAATTTGAAACGAATGGCTCCGCCGCTTGTAAATACTATTCTGATATTTCATACACATATTTCCCATTATTATCTTAAAGAGTGCAAGTACGAAGATTAGTGCAGAGTAATATGAATTCATTTATTTCGTCAGGTTCTCACCAGCTACTTACAACCTAAAATATTTGATAATGAACATTATCACAGATATTGATATACTTATACATACGAGGGTGATTAAAGATGAACATATGTATCATAATGTGGCGAAGATTTCGATGGAATTAATAAGGTAATAAAAATTTTGTCTAGGATAAATAAAGTTTGGGAAGGAAAGTCTCAGAACATTAAAATAGGGATTAGAACTTATGGAGTTAATAAACATTAGATAATTGTGTGATGAAGCAACCGAAAATAGATTCATGGTAATAAAGAAAGATATGAGTTGAAATCAGTCAGTTATGAATTGAGGAAAAATTAAAATGATGTGATTTACACTTCAGAAAGAGTTGAAATAATGAACGACGTAATAAAAAGGGTTTCATGTTACCAGAGAAAAGAAAGATTTATTGCCGTCACTTTTCGGGTACATAGATCTGGTTTTAGGCGTTTGATTGGTATCGCTTAGGCGAATTTCAAAAGGTTGTGGTTTGATTGTTTGTTAATCACCTTGAAGGACTTTAATGTATCAACTTCATGTCCTAAACCAGCCAAGTTTCAAAAAGAAGACACTGATCTTCTGCACGAGTTATCTTCAACGATCCTTGAACCGCGCATTAAACAGATGGGTACAGGTGAGGAGGAAAATTCGCTTCAGTGTTAACAATGCCAAGGGACTTTTATCGCAGCTAGCGTTAGACTTCATATCGTAGGGTATCAACAGTCCTAAATCTTTTTCAACTTGGGTTACCTCAAGAGAGGAGTTTCCCAAGTTGTTTCTGTATTCTGCAAAATGTCCCAGATGGATTACTTTACACTTCGAAGTGTTAAAGGTAAGTCCGTTGTCATCAGCCTCACTTTGAAGCCTGATCAGATCCTCCTGAAGTGCCCATTTATCCTCTTGGTTGCATGTCTCTCTCCGAAGTTTCACATCACCAGGAAAAAGTTATAAGTCTGACGACACATGCTGTAGAAGATCGTTTATAGAAATCAAGAAAGTCAAAGGTCTTAGCACTGAACCTTGAGGGAACCCCACTAAGACATTCTATAACCTGAGAGGAAGTAAGTCAACCCTGACCTTAAAAAGTCGATATTTTAGATATGAAGTGAGCCGCTCAGTTAAAGATGATTTGATACCTAATCGTTTGAGCTTATTGACAAGACACATATAGTTGACCCTACCGAAAGCTTTTGAGAAGTCAAGGTAGATGACGTCAACCTTCCCCCTTGCGATTAAAGATGATTGTCCATCTGTGCGCTGCAGTCAGCAGGTTGGTTAGACAAGAGTGACCTTTTCTGAAGCCATGCTGTTGTTGTGAAATGAAGTTTATGGATAACAAATGGTCATGTATACCATTATATATCAGGGACTCCATAATTTTGGAGGGTATACAGAGAAACGCCACCGGTCGGTAGTTTGAAGTTTCTTTAGTCGACCTCCTTTAAAAATTGGTGCGGCTTGTGGAAGCTTTCAACTTTCCGGTAATATGCCCTGTTTTAGCGAATGTGAGTGTTATGGTTTGTGGCAACAGGTCTTAATAATATATGACTTAATGATACCGCCAATCAGAGAGCTTAAATTTATCGACTAAAGTGTTTCCATCTAACCAGAACATGATGGAGATTTCTAGAATATCGACGTGGCATGCTACTATTAGACATAGCATAACATGTGAAAGTGACTTTAGGAAGATTGAAGTTCCCTAGAATTAAGATTTGAGTGGATCCGAGACTATTAGAGCGGGATAATCGTTTCAGCGCACGATTGTCGTTCTCGGTGTCAGCAGTGGGTTTCCTACAGATAACTCCAAATGGACACCTCTAGGTGGTAGACAATCTTACTGAGCATCATACGGATACGTCAAGGTTAAAAACTCTTGGTTGTGCACTTGATGTACCTGCAGGTAAGACTCACGCTTTTAACTATGAAAATACTAAATCTCCACAAAAACCCCCTTCTGATAATAATAATCATATGCTCACTAGTGACTGACTTCAAGAGATATTTCCTGAAGTTCTAGTGAGAAGCAGTGACTAGTGGATTCTGACCCTGTCTGTTGTGAGATATCAACTCACTGAAGACAATTGGTGAACGGTTGCTCAACTTCGTGGATTGGTTGAAGTTAGACTTTAACACCATGGATGCCGGCTCAGTGGTCTATCGGTTAAGTGCTGTGGCACGAGGCTGGTAAGTCCTGGGTTCGAATCTCGCGAGGCGTGATCGTGGATGCGCACTACTGAGGAGTCCCATAGTAGGACGAAACGGCTGTCCAGTACTTCCATGTTTTCCTTGATGGTCTAGCTTCAATTGACTCATGCTTTCAACTATGTAAATACTAAATCTCCCCTATAACCCCCTTTTGATAATAATTATATACTACTACAATTTTTATGTGTTTCGGTGAGTACACAGAGATAACATTGTGCCTAAAGAAGAGATCAAAAATTGGACACATTTTATTCAATACCGTGAAGTGATCATAAGGAAAACTAATGGGATTAGCGGCATTTGTTCAAAGTTAAGTTTCGTAGGTCACGAATTTCTTGAAAATATATGAGTACAGTGGAATCTAGAGTACTTATTAAACTATCTGAGCCTTTACTAGTATTGAGTAACTTAATTTAACATATTCAAATTAAGGCCTTATAAAACCGATTTACCTTGTTGTCTCAGTATTTATTATATATAATATATCGTTTATTTTTGTTCCAGGCCAATTACACAATAACTGACCTTGAAGTGATTACAGGCACATTTTTAAAATGCAGAAGTGGTTTCTGTCTGGTAAATATTTATAAGTCTTATATTTGTTTTCAGAATATGTAGAGCCGATTGAAGGGCTTCACAGGCTTTTGGAAGTTGACAGAGTCATTGTTAAGCAAATAAAAAAGAACCAAGGTGAGTTTTATTAACTGATTGTACTCAACAAAACAATTTACAGACTCTTAAGTGAACGGGTAGTGTATCAAATGCGTCGTTTGATGCAGACTGAAAGTAATTTATTAAATTGGTTGCTCTTTATGCAACGCTGTACCCCCACATAAATTCTTATGTCACTGTTGATTAAAACTATTTACAACTAGTTCGTGTTAAATGTAATTGCTTTTGAATTGCTATTGTCTTCACAGTACAAATAAAAGTACGATAAAATTATTCACTTATTTAGTAGTTAAGTGGAGACAGAACCGTGATGAAAGATCCTAACAACAAATTACTTTTGTTAAAAACCAATTATTTGCCCACTACTGTAACTTTGAGTAAGGAATATATATAAAGTAAGAGGAAAAGATTTAAATTTATAGCATATTTTGTTCTGTTATGCATTGCAAATATTTCCCAATTTGTTATAGTGTACTTACATTCAGACTTTAAAATGTTTTATAAGCTTAGAAACACTATCACTCGGTCTTTATAAACGTAAAACCAAAGGTTCGATGATTTAAACTTGTGATGTTACCTTACGAGACCTTCACTTTATCTATTTAGAACAACAAATGTTAATATCGTCGATTATGTTACATACCATTGCCAACGACATGGATATGTGCAGGTCTGTTGAATCTAATAGAAAGTTTTTCAGACTTCGATCGTGGTTTACTGTGTTTCGGACAAACTTTCTACTTTTTCGATCAACGTTAGGGTAGTTTTAAACCGATCGAGTTTCTTATATTGTTTTTGTCCAAAACGTTTGGTAGAAGGTTCAGTTAGGTCATATGGATTTCACTCAAAAGCGTGAATAAGCGCTAAGTAAACCTAAATTATACCATAAATTTCAAATGTTTGTAAATTTAAAAAAACTTGATGCTTAGGGGCACTGGGATTTTGTAAGCACTCTATTTTTTGATCATTACTTGTTATGGATACAAACTATATTTATTTGTCCGAAATCTATGCGTGGAAAATTAAGGTTGGATTAGCTAGTGATGAAAAATGCCGTCATAATTATCACGCGTAACTAGAAAATGAATTGTGTTTGATAGTCCTTTGATGCTTTATTAAGCGTTCTTCGTCAAAATGTAAATTCTGAGAAAGAGCAGGGTCAGTTCAGCGAACAAAAGTTTGTTTTCGGCAATTAGATTTACCTAAAGTTTACAGTTGTATTAAAAATTAATTTGTCTGCTGGAAATATTAGTCTACAACTACATAGAATGGTGTTGAACAGCTAAGAAAATCGAAGTTTCATCATGTTGTATATTGTTTAAAAAGTCAGACGATGAAAGAGAACTATACAGTGATTTAACAGCTGGTAAAAAATGTTAGGGCGAAAATGGTTATCTACCCGACGAATATCGGGAACAGAACAATTAAAACTTGTAATAGTGGCTAAATAATGGTTGTAAAATGCAGGCAATAGAAGAAGAAATGTGGCTGGATTAGAAGAAAAGTGATAGATTGTGGAAGACAGGAAACTAGATCAAGACCACAGTGGAATGAGGAAGCAAAAATACTGTCTTAAGAAACAAAGGTCGGGCTTGAATTGGGGATAAGTTTTAGCTTCTGATGTACGTCCGTTTTTCATTTGTATTTTTTTATAACCCATTTTATCACTATACTAACAACTTTGAAGGAGGATCCTAATAAATTGGAGTGGCCAAAGTTAACTAGGTTTTCTTAGGTCAAGCTATTGACGGATTTTTCTAGTCCTTTAGATAGCAGGGACGCTGATATTTGTGATGGAAACTTTGTATGTCAGCGAGAGATATTACCTCCTGATGCACCAGTAATCAATAGTCATCAAGGTTGAATAAACAGTAGATGAACGGTTTTAAAATTGTTTTCCTTTTTCTTGATCAACGCGGTGGCAGATAAAAGAAGCAATATGCGTTCCGTCTTTTATCACTGTTACCAATACCACTATTTTACAAGCAGGCTTATTTCATACTCTTTTAAAGAATAAGTATTTTGAATTTATCGTTGCTGAGTTTGAATCAAAGGCTCACGAAATGTATTTATAAGGTGTACGGTAAATGAGATGTTAGACACGCTAAGTTTTCTTTTCAGTTTTCTTATGACTTCTCGCATGTGGTATTATAAATGGTCAGTTACAGTGGCTTGAAATATTGTTGGCTAGTAATCATAGGTAAAATTAGTATTGCTTATCGAATAAAAGGTTCGTATTGTATTCATTTGTTAAATTACAGTCAATGGTCTAGAAATAATTGTTTAAAATGTAGTTCTTTTTGTAAATTCATTGCTTATTCGAAGTTTCCAGGCAGCGCTTTTGTTTCTGGATTGTTGAAAGACATTATAATAGGAGACGTAGTTTTTAGATGGTTTTCATCATCAAAGTAACATTGAAAGTTAAAACTTCACAAAATAAGAACATATTTTCAAGGCATCGTTTGATGTAAGCACGTTTATGTTGTAAGTGAAAGTAAACATGTTAGCATTGTCGAAAAATTTCGTGAACATTGTATATATTTTTGTGTTGCTTTACCGTATAATTCTATCAAAAATGGTTTGAGTCGCTAAAGGTGTTTAAATATTAAATTGGAAGGAAGTAAACTTCGTCAAAACTAAATTATTTTATTAACTTGACCTGAAAAGAGTCTGATAAATTTATTATGTTTCTGACTTTACAATTGAAATACTGTTTAATGTTATTAACTGTAAACATATCATGAAAAAGATGTTATACACAACGGACTAGCTGGTTAAACTCTCTTTCAGCTAAGCATTTTTAATGTCAATCATTATTTTAGTTATGCACTGAAAAACTCGTAAAAAACAACATTGGTCATGGTTGGATGCTACTTTTTGTGAAGCTTTAGTACTTTATTAACTATTAGCTATACAGATTATCTATTAATTTATACGATGTTATAATAAGAACGCCACATTGTTACTCATATTCTGGGCCCATTGTTAAATAAAATGTATGAAAATATAGAAATTTCATTCGTTTTTTCTAGGTTCAAAGCTACATGATGCCGTAGTTTATGAGGCTCTGTTGGATACTTCTGAACTTCTCTTAAAATTTGTTGAAAAGTCTAGCTTTGCACAAAGATTTTGGTGTGGATCTCGCAGAGCATTCGATATGGAAGTGCGGAATGTAAACGGAAAACTTGTCATGCATCTCCAACGACCATTGAAATGTTCAGCAGTTGTATGTTTTTGTTGTCCTTATGTAAGTTTATAAATCGTCTGCAAAACAAGTTAGAATTCATCTTCCTGTTTTAAAATTTTAAAATAAGGTATTTTCTTTGCTTAGTAATTTCACGCCCTACATTTCTTAGCCTCAATTAAATCATTTTTCTATACCCAAGCGATTAAACATTGTTTTATACTATTTCATAAAATAATTTTCACTGTGACATAACTAGTGGCCGTAAATGGTTTAAATTATGTGGCCAAATAAAAATATGAAATATGACATTAGGTCTGTCAAACATGTTTATATACTCTTAGAATTTCATGAAGAGTCTGAATTATGTTAAATAAATGAAAGTGGGCTCATAGGTAGGTACAGTTTTAAGTAAACTAAGTAGCCAGATTAAAAGTAAATCATAATCAATTTTGAAGCCATAAAGTGATCTACAGCTCTATTTTACTAAACGACTAATATAATGCGACTTAAACAATATGATTCGTTTTGGTAATAATAAAAAGCTAGCTAGTTTGCCTGCCTATTGAAGTTACAGTACAAAAGTTGATGAGACATGATTAGTCTGAAAGTTACTGAAGATAGATTCCTTTCACCTTCACAAGTTTTCAACTCATTCTAAGGACAAGAATACTCACATTTGAATGTTGATTAGTTTGCTAACAGGGCGCATAAATTTCATTAATGTTATCATGGAGCGTTGTTGACAACCATATTACTAGAATCAGTCGACATCCAACAGAAGGTTTTACCTAAGAGTACAGAACGGTGTTTTTCTAGTTTTCTTTCGTATAGCCGAATTATTTGATTACCAGCTAGGAACTTTGATGGAGAAAAATCACCCCATATGAGAGTCAGGTGACCACATATTATCCAGAATCCACTACTATAGTGACGTTTATCAGGTCATTGAACGAGCAAACATATTTATGACTCAATCACATATTTAGTGGTTATCAGAATCCCGTCCATAAACCAGCTGTTTTTTTATCGGAAGAAATCATAATTAACGGAGTTTTATGGAAACATTTTATGGTCTGAAGCTTATAAAATGCTTTAATGCTAAAACTGGCAGTTTTTTGGTTCCAGGTTATAACTTACCTACAGAATGGTTGTCTAACTTAAAAATGCCTGGAAAATCAACTATGACTAAGGTTTGACAAGTATTTATTCAAAATAATTACTCTATGTGGATTTTCAGGACTGAATTTAACAGATATCCCGCAACGAATCTTCTTGCTGAACACATCTTTCCATAAAATCGGTATCTAAATCAGAACTAGCAAGACAATCACTAAAATAACTCGGTAGCCTGGTAGTTTACTCTGTTTGCTTTGAAATTGCAAATACTGATCTGGGATCTCGTTATGTAAATCAACACTAGAATAAAGAAACATTCAGCTGACGAACTTCAGGAACAACTCCTGCTAAAAACAAAAGTAAATACAGAGTATATATATATTGTCGTTGTGAATCTGTCTCAATCCTAGTTGAATATAGTTTACCACTGCTTTTAAACTCAAATGATTTAAGCAAACGTATTAATTTACCTATGGTTTCTGGCATATATACATATATTTCGCTTGTTGGTTTTACCTATAGTATTTGTACTTTCTACTGATATCATTCATTTATATATATTTTCTTAATTAAGGAAATGAAAGTTGAAGCTCCAGTAGGTGAACCAATGGGTAGTATTGTTCAAAATTATGGACGGTTTGGTCATACATTTTACCTGAAAGATTGGAATGATAATATAGATTTAGACATAAAAGGTCCTTGGTTTTCTTATACCTGCTGCTTTGATCTTATCTTTAAAGTGAGTATAAGTTGATAAGCATTACTTTTTCATGAATAATAAATGACACAATCATTATATTATCATTGTAAAGTGAATATATAGTTTTTAGTTAAAACAGATTAATTAAAGTGAAAATCATGCTTTCATGCTTTAAATGGTTGTCTAGCTAAGCTCATCTCTGAATTTAATAACTCTGAAAATTCTACAGCCTCCAAAAATTCTTCGATACTAATGATAATCACGTGTTCAAGAGTAATTAGTTTCAAGATAAAGATCATATAATTGTACTGAGATGCCATGACAGACGGAGTTGAACCATGTTCAGTGTAAGACAGTTAATAGAAGATGATTGTGTAGTATCGTGAATTGTTTGAAGTTAGACAGTCGTGTAAAGGATAACCATTCACATGCAACACCAAAAGTCCTAAATTCGATTCCTACTTATGGTATCGTGAACGCGCACATCTGAGGAATCTCATACCTGTATGAAGCGACTATCCAGCGCTACCTGGTTTTCACTGTCTGTCTAGCTAAGATTAGTTCGCGACTTAAACTATGACAATTGTCATATATGTGTAAACTTGAAAAATGTAATGCTCAACTTAATTCAAATAATCGAACAATGTATTATTCCCAAATCACTATGAGTTTTCCACTGTCTTCTATTTGGTCATCTTATTTTTCCATCAATAAATAATTATTTAAAGCTATTTGTTTATTTAAAAGATTACAGTAGGTGTGTACTAAATATAGATTTAATGGTCAAATATGATACATAAATTAGCTAATGTAAGCTATAAACTACCATTCAGAAAATGTAAGTATGCAATATGATCCTAGTCATGAATTCAAACAAAAAAGAACCGTACTCATTAAATTGTGAAAGAACTAACAGAAGGGGTTTTGTGGAGATTTAGTATTTTCATAGTTAAAGCGTTAGTCAATTGAAGCTAGACCACCAGGGATCAATGAACTGCCAATGTTATAGATAAAAATTTCATAAGTTCTATCTTTAAGAGTTTTATTATAAACGTTTCACCCCTATTTGCATTTTAATAATATTTCACAAGTAATAGGATTAAGAAAATAACTGTTTATCACTAAAATGTATATTTACCTATTGGTTATTTCCTTCATTTCTATGTGTGATCTTATATTATGTAGGTTAAGTTTTATAACCACAAGAGTTTTAAGGAGACAAATTTAAAAGGATCAATCCCTAATTATCAAGTGATGTCCAATCAATGATGAAATTTATTGACGAATAATAGAATGTGACAAAGGGTGTTTAAATTTAACTATCTATTCCAACCGTCAATGACACTGAAAGCACTCTAAGTCATCCACACTTTCTTTCCAACTAGCAAGTTTATGGACAATGAGTCAAGGTTACACGGAAAGGTTCTTAATGATCAGAAATAATTGATTTATTGGTTTCGTAAGAAAGTCACAAACCATTATTTTTTGTTAAACTTACAAAATATAAATTAGCGGTGAAAAAAGTAAATCTGTTTTTGTTTGGCATGTCAGTCTTCTTCTATGATCGTAAGTAAAATAACCACTTAATCAATTAAATAAAAAATATATCATTTACAGAAGCACCCAATGATCAAGCTCAAAGTTTGACTGAAAACTAATAATATTCCAACACACATATTAATTCATTAAGACGACTGCCTAAGCCATATGGACACAGATAATAGCTAGAGATAGACGATTTATTGATGTGTTAAATCAATTATCGAAATATTTGATATATTTATAAAATGGCTTCAGGGCAAATTTTAAGAAGACATCAAAGTATACTTTTTGTTGATCTTGTGTGACCAAGTTAGTCTATTTGACTATACACCGTAATATGAAACATAAATAGACTAATTTCTGTGGTTTTCTTGTGTGTTTTAATTCATAATCTGAACTAGGTATCCTTCTTATTTTTCACTTTAGAGTTTTTGATTGTGTATGATTTCGCTTAAGTAATTATTGTCAATTTACTGACAATAATCTAGACTCTTTTGATGAAGAATTTATTTTCATAGTCGCAAGCTTGAGTCAATTGAAGCTAGACCACCAAGAAAAACCTGGAAGCACTGGACGGCCGT
>NW_017386062.1:415174-422017 GCF_000237925.1 Schistosoma mansoni
GACGGCCGTTTCATCCTAATGTGGGACTCCTTAGCAGGTCCTGGGTTCGAATCTCACTAGGCGAGGTCGTGGATGCGCACTGCTGAGGAGTCCCATAATGGAACGAAACGGCTATCCAGTGCTTCCAGGTTTTCCCTGGTGATTTAGCTTCAATTGACTCACGCTTTTAACTACAAAGAAATAACACTTCGTGAAATTGTTTACAACTTAAGACTTTTTTCAGTTAATAAATAAACTTCCTATTTTAAACACCTTTGGTTAATTTTGTTTCTCTCTACATGTCAAAGACATGTATTATATTGAACAAATCTAACCTGTTCATTTACGTGAACAGAATCGTTTGAAAATGAAGTTTCACTTGAAAAAGGCGTGACCTACAATGAATAATATAACATATAATTAAACTAAATATTCTCATTTTTGACAGAAATCTGTCACCATAATGAAAAATAATCATAAAGTAAACGTAAATAGCCGTTTACTAACAATGGTACATGGTGTTAACCTATTACTAATAATTTGGTCGGAATACTTTAGGTTTTAGTAGCCCTAAATCTGACTCCATTTGGATCGTTTGCTGCTTGTTATTGAAATATTTACATGTCACCAGCCGTCGTACATAATCATCGACATAACTCACTTTAGTGAATAACGGAATTAAATAAGTCAAATACGAGAACGAATTTCAAACATGTATATTATGTACAATCGTTGATTCAGACAAAAGATCGGAGAAGCGAAGATAAGCGAGCGAAGCGAAATGACGCACGGCGGAGAAGGAATGTAAGTCAACTCGATTTGACCAAACGTGAATCGATATTTATAGTCAGACAACAATAAGTTACAGTCATGTGATGAGTAAGATAAGAAATGCACACACATACATTACATAAAAACAGTCAAGACTGACTATGGAGTAATTGACAAGGTCAAAATGTGACTCGAGAAGAATGAGTAAATTAGCCTGTGGGCTCGCGTAGCACTACAAGATTCACATTCATTTAAAATTACTTTCCACACAGTGTTAGTGGTTGGTTCTCAACGTACCTGTTTTTCTTCATTGAATTACATATTTTAGCACACTATGTTACTATCTTAAATCGAACTAATTGTAACTAAAACTTACTGAAAATGGTGTCACATTTCGGTATGTATGTATGTATGTATGTATGTATGTCCTCTTTAACTATACGAAGGTGTTTACATATATTGTTAAGTGTGTTTTCCATTCAAAAGATATAAAATCAGTTAACTGATGTTTATATCGGAACGAATCACATACATACTTGTAACTGATATTATTATAACTGATGTTTAACTTGCGATTTCAGCAATCACTAGTTCTCTAAACTTTTCATGTATCCCTTACTGATCAACCTCTGACTTACACTAAATCTAGGTCAAACATGCCTTTTCAATATTTATATAAAACCACATAACATCAAGGTGTAACACGATGCTGATAATAGGAATGGACTAATGGTCAAATGACTTGACTTTTAACTCATAAATGTCAAGTACATATTCTACTCCTCCTCCTACATTGGTTTGAACACCTGATTAATATCACTAATCCTTATACAAAGTATGTGACTGAAACCGAAATGTATAAACTTATAGTTTACATATGATGTAACCATAGGTTACTGATAACATTCTAATATTCTCCATTTGATTTAACCAGCACTAAGAGCTAAATACTGAACTGACACGATACTAGCTACTACTTGATCAGTTAGTGTAGATATTTGCAACCAGAATGTATGTCCTCTTATTTCAGGATGTTGTAATATAAATCCAAAATATTGAAACGCAGTCATTCCTGAAGTCCTTAGAACATTTCATACATTTTATCAAAGTTCCCTTCATTATTTCTTCGAAAAACGAATGGTTGTTTTTCATAGATCTGATCAATATCAAGTTTAATTATACCATATTTTAAAGAGTAAAGTCCCTTCACTTAATTCTCTCAATATTCATCATTCTTAATAAACATAACTCATTATGAAATCAAACTATTGCTAATTCCATGTAATCATCAAATCAATATGATTGATATCTAAATACATTAATGACGCATTCTTTGACAAAGTGTACTGTTCATCATTTATATCATACAACTATTTAGACAGAGGGTTCAAAGAGCATCTTATCTCTAAGATGAACGTGAAACTTTAAGGGGATACTTGTAGTCAATATGATTTCTTTTTTTTCTTTTCCAATGAAAATCAATATTCGAAAATTATTTTGAAAAAAGTTAACTACAGAATTATTTTTTTTGATACTTTTTATCGGTTAATCTAAATTGTATTTCATTTATAGTGAAAGATTGATTTATAGTTCCTATGGTAGTCAATTGATTCTTCATAGCATTAACTAAATTAATGTCCTGGTACGGCCGAAAAGTTGGGAGAGTACGCTCTCCCTATCCAAATGCTCTCACATGGACACGCGTATATAGCCTCTGTCAGGGAAGTCTTAATCACCACCTCCTCGTGGCGGAGGTATTGTTTACGAAATTGAGAGGACGAAAAGCGAATGTCAGGCGCTTTAACCGGGTTGGTGGACGCGGAAAGCCTACCTAGGGGAGTTGGGAAACCCCGATTCCAAACCAATGGTGCACATCGGCTCTAGTATCCTGAGGGAACAAATGACGTATGAATCAATCGTTGGTCACAGGCTACCATGGGACTGCACCCCTCACGATACTCCACTGCCTTGTGGATCAGACCTTTAGGTCAAAGGCTCCGGGTGTGGCTTCCTAAGAAAGCCACCTGCTTCGGTAGTATCACAGCCCTCACACAAATGGAATGAGATTTTTGCGGCGCATATGTATCTGGTGCTCTTTTGTACCAATATTTATGTGTTTAAAGAAAATAATAAATAAAAATATGTAAACACTTTTGAAATAAGATTCTAGATAGAACTGGAAAGTTTACTTATTATATCTCTCACTCTTTTGGTTGTTGTTGTCAAAAGTTGAATGAATTGTCATACTTATAATTCTTACTAAATATTTGTATGAAACTAATGTAAATTATTAGTATGCTCATGACACAGTTGTTAATCAGAATAGACTGATGTAGTTAACAACAAACCCTATACCTAGGTTCTTGTAACTGGACTTTTGAAGGACTTGATACTCCCTGAAGCATTCTCACTTGTGTTACCATCTTGAACTGCACAGGTGATTAGTGACTTGTTGTAGGATCAAGATATTAACATTTTATTGATCAGTGAGTATCGATGAACTCCATGTTTATCTAGTCCTTGTTGCTAATTGAATTTTATCGACCAGGTTGTGGCAAAGCTACCAGTCTAGGTGGTTCGGTATAATATGTAACCTGTTGAGATTTTTGTTGCTTTGAGATAGTTAGCAGGAAACACTGGATTTAGTTTTCGTGTTAGTTTACGCTCATCAGTGAGTCAAACTTCAATTTTGGAGAGACTAATGTCCATATTACAACTCGGTCGATAGAATTCGATTGCATTTAAAGGACTAGACAAACTAAATAATGAATACCACTCAGTTATCAATTTATTAAAAACACGACACCGCTAGATTTTATGTTGATGACAATGTGTTAGATTAGCCGAAACATTCGGCAAGAAGTTCTAGAACTGAGTCTTATATTAGTTGACATTTGTAAAATTGATACGTTTTCAATCTTCTGCGAACTGATATTCAGTGAAATTTCTGGCTACCCCATTCGACAATTCTGATTTAAATACCAAGAGGAATGTCAGTTATCTCAATATCGCAAATATATCAACTATTATGAAACACTGGCGGATCAGAGCTTTCTATCGATTGCACCCAACTATCTGACACTTCAAATAGAACTTACGAACATCGGGTCACTAAGATTACTAGGTACATTTCAACTTGCTTGAAGGAATTTGATCAGTACGAAAAAACAACAACATACTATTCACTATATGGAAGTAAATGATCAACTATTGTAAACGTTAAGTTATGTATAGGTTAGAAGGATGATATTAACGTTTTTTATTGTTACAGTTCAACTTAAATGCCATGTCTGTAACAGTCTTGCAATGTTGGAAAGATACTTAATATTTGTAATATTTAGATACAAGTAGATAATAACTATACAAAATGAAAATGTTATTTAACAACATACGGTAATACGCTATATATTTACAATAATCAACGTAAAACACCCAACCATTTGATGATATTTATTATTTCTTAACATAGGAATGATGAAATACTAATGATTAATATTAGATTGAGATCATGAATCAATCACTGTTAGACTACCATCGAAAATCTGAAAGCATTCGACGAACGTGTCATCCTAGCATGAGACTCCTCAGTAGTGCACATCCACGATCCCGTACGCGCGGTTAGAACCCAGGACTTTCTGTGTCGCGTACGAACGCTTAACCTCCATACCATTGAACCGGTATCCAACGGTGTTAATGTCTAACTTCAAGCAATCTGTCTATTGCTTCCAGGTTTTCAATAATGATCTTACTTTGATCGATTCTTGATGTCAATCAAAAACTCAATTATCTTCACAACCCCATACCGACGATTGATTTTGGATGAACACAAGTGCTATTTAGACATTTTACAATCTAAATAGTACAACTCTGTCACTTTTAAAATCATCTTTCAACAGCTGATTTCACAATATGTCTGGTTATTTATAACTAAACTTCTAGACTGATACATCACAATTAACACAGTTTTCATCAAAATCTGTTAATAATATTCAATCAATTGAATGAATATGTGAAAAACTATGTAATTGATATTTAGTTCCTTAGTAGAAATTACATGAATAAAATGCTTATTAATAAACAGCTGTTAGAATTGATTATGCGCACTGCTGAGGAGTCCCACAATAGGACGAAACGGCCGTCCAGTGCTTTCAGGTTTTTCATGGTGGTCTAGCTTCAGTTGACTGACTATCTCAACTATTGAGAATTAATTATATTAATTAATTGAAAATATGCAACAATGGATGAAATGGATATAGATTTTGTGCTAGCCAGCACTTACCGTTAAAACATGATTTATGATGTTACAAAAATCAATATTGTTTAATTGACAGAATTTAACCAGAAACAAGAATTAAACAATTTGTTATTGACTAATATCAATGATAAATTGGTACCTGGAATTAATTGTGTTGCGAATGCTAAATCTTCAGAAATTACTTGGTAAACGTCTAATTTTTGTAGTTTCATTTCGAAAATTTTAATTTCCAATTTTCGCTCCAATTTTACCTTTAAATTGTATTTCCCACTTGGAAAGACTTTAAATATTATTGGTTCGTTTCCTATTTTAACATGCTATTTTGTGACGTTTCCCAAGGACATTTTTATACTATGTATATACGCTTGAGTTGTGTGCCTGTTTTTCCGTACTTCCGACTGTTTGTGAAACATACTTTTCTTTTGGCTGGGTCTGGTCTTATATTAAGACGAAGCGGTCGTCCAGTGCTTTCAGGTTTCCAATGGTGGTCTAACTTACATCGACTCATGAATTCAACTTTAAATAATAAATTTTAATAAGTTCAATGAAAATCATTAGAATGACTTTGGTGATTTTATGTCCAGAAAAAAATACCGAGATGTATTTAAGGGTTTGTTTATAATTTCAATGATTGATTTTATGGGATTTAATATGGAAATTGGCAAAACGTTTGATGAAAATATTGGTTATTTAAAATTAACGGATTAATTAACAGTGACTAATGTCATGTTTGTCTAGTCGTCTAGCGTTAATCGACCATCATCGAGCAAGTTGTTATGAGAGCGCTAATCTAAGTAACTCGACTTTTACTGAATCATGTTAAGGTCTTAGTTGGTAAGACAGAATACAGAAAATCCTGGGTCTAGACTTCGCTCTAATTGGCATTTAACAGTAAGGCACATCTGTGTTCTTGAGGGACTAGTGCTCACAGGGCAACTTGATCGATAGAATTCGAGTGGCACTAAAAAACTCAGATAATAGTGACTGCTCATTGGTTTATTAATTATAAGTATCTCCGAGATTTACGGAAAGTCAGCGGCTACGCAAAAGGCTCAGTGGTGACGTATTGGGTTATAAAGTTGGGTGGCGTGGGATCGAATCTATGAGGGAACATCAGTCTCTTCGAGATTATAGGAACACTTTCCTTCTGAAAGCCAAACAGAACAAAACCTAAATCTAAGGCTTCCTGTCGATTAGCTCCAATTCAACTAATAGCTGTATGCTACATAAAAACCCACACCTTCTTCTCTGATCATTTGGTTGATTTTTTCATAGTGATTAATCTACGAGTAATTAATTACACACCTCTTTCTCATACGTTTTTAATTTTCCTGCACTATTGTTAAGATTTATGCACATGGACATAATAGATCAATTGGACGGATAATATGTCGTCGAGATCAAGAGAATGACAGTTTTCGAGTTGATTTCCCTTTAGACTTGGATTATCGTATGAAACTTTTGCTTATTTGTGCTGCAATATTTTTAGTAAGTTATCTTTTTACAATATTTCATTAATTTTGCATTATATAATGATTCATAATATACATCTAAACAAGAGAATCTTGGGTATTACACTCATCTGTTATTGAATGAGTATCCTATAGTTAATGACGATTTATTGTTTGGTGCTAAATCTCAATGTTTAATCAGAAGGGGTTTTTTGTGGAGATTTCAGTATTTTTCATAGTTGAAATCATGAGTCAATTGAAGCTAGACCACCATGAAAAACCTGGAAGCACTGGATGGCCGTTTCACCCTATTATGGGACTCCTCAGCAGTGTGCGTCCACGATCCACGCACTCGTGAGATTCGAACCCCAGGACTTACCAGCCTCG
>NW_017386062.1:422217-477217 GCF_000237925.1 Schistosoma mansoni
TGAACGCTTGCTCTTGAGCATAACACATTATGAATACGTCAACTTTATTGCATATATTTTTGTCAAAATCCTTTTCTCACACTATTTCTTGTGAATAACACTAGCTATTATTATTGTACTAGTAAAGGCTCAGATAGTTTAATAAGTACTCTAGATTCCACTGTACTCATATATTTTCAAGAAATTCGTGACCTACGAAACTTAACTTTGAACAAATGCCGCTAATCCCATTAGTTTTCCTTATGATCACTTCACGGTATTGAATAAAATGTGTCCAATTTTTGATCTCTTCTTTAGGCACAATGTTATCTCTGTGTACTCACCGAAACACATAAAAATTGTAGTAGTATATAATTATTATCAAAAGGGGGTTATAGGGGAGATTTAGTATTTACATAGTTGAAAGCATGAGTCAATTGAAGCTAGACCATCAAGGAAAACATGGAAGTACTGGACAGCCGTTTCGTCCTACTATGGGACTCCTCAGTAGTGCGCATCCACGATCACGCCTCGCGAGATTCGAACCCAGGACTTACCAGCCTCGTGCCACAGCACTTAACCGATAGACCACTGAGCCGGCATCCAACGGGTAAGTGCTCTGCCACGAGACTGGTAGGTCCTGGGTTCGAAGCTCGCGAGTGCAGGATCGTGGATGCACACTGCTGAGGAGTCCCATAATAGGACGAGACGGCCGTCCACTGCTTCCAGGTTTTCCATGGTGGTCTAGCTTCAATTGACTCAATATTTAAATTAGTTTCCATGGAATTTGTTATTAATCATTTACCATTGTGAAAAAAAGTGACAAATCGATCACCTTGTAAGAAATTTAGAATGAAAAGTAAATCATTAACATTCCTCTTGTCCTGATATGTATACATACATCAATTCATATAATATTCAATCATAATTTAATCTAATTCTGAATTATGCTTAAAATAAAGGTTAGTCAATAAAACATGGATACGGGTTTGTAAAAAAAACAGTCAAAAGAATTGTAGTTCACCTTTAGTTTAGAAGAGAGCTACAGTGCTAATAAATTTTGTATATTTCTTAAAGGTGTAAAGTTTCTAGTCGTTGTGTTATTTCTTCTAAGGAGAGAGAAGTTAAGCTAGATCCTTAAAGAATTCAGTCTATTATTAGATTCATGTAAGAGTTTGAGTTTTCCCTCTGTTACAGTAAAAAATTTGCATCTGACCAGTCTATCTTGGAGAATATGCAACGAAATGCAATCGATAGAATTCTATTATCATGAATACGTATTTGATATATATGGTATTGGTCACTATTCAGTGATCAATCGATCGTATACACACCTCAGTCCTACAGAACGTCACTCGCTGCCCAGATTGCTAAGTGGCAATGTCTCTGACTGCAAATCTGAGTGGCAAAGGATCGAATCCGCCATAGGGCATAAGATCTGTCAAGAATACAGGTTTACACTGGTGATGAGCGCCAAAGAGCACGAAACCTATGTTCAGGACTTCCTGTTGACTACCTTCAACCAACAAATTATTTGTGCATATGAGTGTATATGCCCAGAGCCAGTACATAAACAAATGTACTAACTTATTACCTTATGGTAGTCGAAATCTGGCTGAGCTCAATAGCTCAGTGGATTATATGTTGATGTTTGAAGCGAGGGGAAATAAGTTCGAGTCAAATCATAAATATCAAAACTTGGGTTCAAATATATCCAAGTGATAAGTTCCAAATAAGGTGAAACGTGCGTCATGGATTCCTCTACTATCTAAAACTTAAACTTCCCAGAAAGTTATTCAGCTTCTTATATTAGTGATATTTACCGCGTGCAATCAATTCGCAAATAATTATTAAGTTAATTAACATTGGAAGGGTTTTTTGTGGATATTATAGTAATTTTAGTGGTTGAGATCATGAAACAGTTCTGGTGTGAAGCAGTGACTAGTGGAGTTCAACTAGGTCTGTTGTTAGATAGTTACTCACTAAAGACAATGGTGGATGGTGGCTCACTTTCGTGGATTAGTTGAAGTTAGACATTAACACCATTGGATGCCGGCCAGCTCAGTGGTCTAGAGGTTAAGCGCTTACGCGCAAAACCGATAGGTCCTGAGTTGGAATCTCGCGAGGCGGGTTCGTGGATGAGCACTGCTGAAGAGTCCCACAATAAGACGAAACGGCTATCCAGGTTATCTAAGGTTGTCTAGCTTCAAATGACTCATGATCTCAATTAATTAATAGTTTGGAATACTCATTAAGGTCTTGAATATCATATTGGTGTATAATTGAACAATTAATTAAGGAGAGAAATTAGTGGTGAATATTTAGTGTTCTAATTAGTATTATATCAGTCTATTGGGTATGAAAATGCTAATAACCTTACAGTCATTAATATGAATGATATTTTTTTATACATCAATAAGAAATCTGGTTGCTATGTATACCATATAAAATAAAACATCAATTGACTTTACAAGTAGGCTGAAAGTATCGGGTTTGCTTGTTTGTGAAGATATTTCAGCCAGATAAATTGGTTTCATGTGCCGTTCAAAATATTTCATTTTACAAAGGATATTTTTCCGTAAAACGCTTAGCAACTAATTGATATAAGATTTTTTGACTAATGCTTGATCACTATATTCACTAAGGTTTTTATTATTGTATTATATTTCTACTTTACGTTAATCAGTTATTGTCAATCTAGGATTTAGTACGATTTGCTACACATTATATCGACTCAGCTAGTAATGTAATTAACAGAATGGTAGGCGAACAAGACAAAATAATATCAAATTCAATGGTAATCTAAATTAGGAAGGGATAATTGAAAATAAAAAATTGCGAATGAACGGTGACTAAGTTATGAACTACACTTTACAGGAAGGCAGATGAAAAAAAGAGTGTAGATGCACACTGAAATCGATTTCTCTCCATTCCACGCTAACTTCTCAAAATAAAATTTACGACTATTGCTCAAACCGAAACCAGAAAGACTTTATCTACACTGGTCTTATTAACAGTCATTGATTTCATGAAGTGGTACACCATATTAGTTTGGTCATCAATAGTTTCTTCCCGTCCTACTTCTATAGAAGCCAATATTGTACAGCGAAGCATTTAGTGATTAAGGATAAAAAATAGCTGCGCTTATCAACTCAGCCGAAGAAGATTTAAGGTCTTAACCAAATACTTGCAGCCTAATTTTGCCTTCTACTTTCACTGATCGTGTTTCACAGACATCGTTTAATACATAAAGGACTGTTGTGTATTATACGCTCTATTTTACTTCTAAAAGAACATGTAGTTTGAGGCAAAAGTAGCTCAGTTTAGCAAAATAATTTTGTATCATTCCTCGATTAATAAACATTAAATATAGATTATGTAAAGGAAAAACTCTCAGACAAGATTTTTGTAATCGTTAATATTTTACCAAGAAGACTCATTCAGATAACACCCGTTTCTTGTTTTCACAGTTTTTGTCTACTCATCTTTGAACTACGCTTTCTAATTTAATTCCTAGTCACAGTAGTCCATTATTCAAACATGAAAGGGTGAACTTACGTTCAGACCTCGAATGCCCTGGTACGGCCGAGAGTGGGGAGAGTCCGCCGTCCCTCTCGAAATGCTCTCATATGGCCAGCGAATATATAGCCTCTGTCAGGGAAGTCCTACTCATTGCCTTCTCGCAGGCAGGGGTGTTGTTTACGAAATTGAGAGGACGAAAAGCGAATGTCCGGCGCTTTAACTTGGTTGGCGGACATGAAAAGTTCACTTAGGGTAGTTGGAAAACACTGATTCCAAACTGATGGTGCACATGGGCTCCAGTATCCTGACGGAACAAATGGTATATGAATCAATCGTTGGTCACTGGCTACAATAGGATTGCATCTCCTTACGATGCTCCACTGCCTTGTGGATCAGATCTTTAGGTGAAAGTCTCCGGGTGTGGCCCCCTAAGAAAACCACCTGCTTCGGTTAGGGCACACGGGAAGTATCACAACCCTCACACAGATCAAATAAGATTTGTGTGGCTCATATGTATCTGGTGCTCTTTTGTACCAATATTTATGTGTTCAGATAATAATAATAACCTACCAATTTAAACTTTGCACAAAAGTGTTTATTGATTCACACTAATATCTTATTTGTTCACTGATTCAATCAAATAAACAAAAGTATCAGTTACATCACCAAATTTACTAACAACCATTATAAGATTGGTGAAATTCTGAAATTAGACACAGGCTTTTCATATATATGGATAAACGTTACCATTGGAATCTATTACGTGCGTTTCGTCCTGCTTGAGGCTCGTTAGAGATCTCAAACGAGTCTTTTTACAATATAGTGTTTTATAGTCATAACACAGTACATGAAAATCAGGATTGATGATTTCATTCATTTAGATTATGTCTTATTTTGTTATATTCATGTGTTAAATCAATTTTTAAAATTTTGTGAATTGTTTGACTTAAGGTAACTATAGGTTAAACCTATGCCAATGTAGAGATATGATGAATATATGAATATCTATCCAAATAGCTAACAGCTTTTTAATCAGATTTGAAATGGTTTAGATCATCACATCGTTGATATTTTCGTCTGAAATTTAATCGTTATTGGTTGGCATATGTACGTTCTGTGCGGATTGTATCGATATAACCATAATGATATAGAATGGATGGGATGAGATGCAGGTACATTGAAGTGATGAGTCCTAAATAGGACGAAACGGGCATTCTGAATTTCACTGTTAAGATTCCATCCATTCTTCATTAATTCTTCATTGGTTTCCACTTTTATGTGTCATTTCCTTATTTCAAATCTTGTTCACTCAGTTGCAACTCTAAAGATATATATTGATATGAATGTTTTAAATATTAAAAAACAATAACACCGTTGGATGCCAACCGGCTCAACGGTCTAGTGGTTAAGCGCTCGCGCGCTAAACTGATAGATCCTGGGTTCGAATCTCGCGAGGCAGGATCATGGATGCGCACTGCTGAGGAGTCCCACACTAGGACGAAACGACCGTTCAGTGTTTCCAGGTTTTCCATGGTGGTCTAGCTTCAATTGATTCATCATCTCAACTATTAAAAACTAAACTCTTTAAAACAAATAACTAAAACCAATTTAATTGACAAAAGAAAACTGTAATCATATTTGAGTAATCAGCTCATTTTGTTGACAAATAAAACTAATGAAAAAAGAAGATAATAAAAGAAAACCAGAATGCAATCTTTACTTAATGTGAGAATTTCCTCCATTTGGGGACTGTTGAACAATTACTGATTTTGATCAGAATAGGGGTGCTAAGTTATGTAATGATCTATTGTTTTTGATAGATATCATTTTAACTGAGAAAATTAATTTGCGAAATCGTAAAGGTAAAATATCTGAAAGAAAGCAAGTTCTTAGTATGTGTCATTGAACATTTAGTGTCCCTATAATTTCATTAGTGTGATGGGGTATAATCATAGCTGTAAATATTTCTAGGCAACTTCAGAATAGAGGTAACCAACGACCACGTAAACAAATGATGGTAGTGAGTTATATTGCGGACAGAGTGCAACAAATCACTCCACAGTTTCGCAAATTTACAACTACAGTAATCCATATAGAGAAAAGATTAAAAAATGAGATATTTTCAATTTCGAAATATAGAGTTACAAATCTTGTAACTAGTTGTTCCCGTCCATCAGATTTTAGCAGTGGATGTAAAAAAGATAGTTCATTTAAGATTTTAAGGAAACATCTTTTTAAGTCCTATCATCAAATAATTTCATATAGATGATGACTAAATGAAGTAATGGAGCCAGAGAAAAGAAAAGACTATTCGATTTCATTTGCGGTAAACCAATCAGTCCTACCGAATATAGACCCTGTTAAGATACATTAGTTGTTATTTCTACTATCAATATACATATAACACCAATTAATTAATTTATTCATTCACTCATCTATTGCATAACTATTATAACTATAACAGAATACAAAATAGTTTCTAATACAATTTTCGGAAATTCTGGCAGTACAATGAAATATCAATAAAGAAAATACAAATAAAAAAAGGATATTAATATATATATAGTAATAAACTGTATGTGCTGTAAGTCTGCCATGATAGTGAACAAGAAAAGGTGTGTGTGTGTGCGTGTGTGTATATATATACAATAGTTTAACATTAGTTTTAATTGTGAATGTTACAATTGTGTGTACGTGTGTGTGTGTGCTACAAAACGTCTAACATTTTCTCTATTTTTCATTTATTTAGTATCTGTGTTATCAGTTTCTGTCAATATGTAAACAAATAACCTGTTTTACACTCTTTCCAATGTTCAATAATCCTTTATTTAGTTGTTTTTCTTTTTGTAGTTAAATTAACCATAAAGTTGTTGAAAATTTTTCGCATTCTAGTTTTCTGTTATTTATTGATATCATAGAATCATGATGAAAAATATAAAATATACCTATTATGAGACTCCTCAGCAGTGCGAACCCACGATCCCGTCTCGCGAGATTCGAACCCAGAACCTACCAGTCTCGTGCCACAGCACTTAACCGATAGACCACTGAGCCGGCAACCAACGTTGTTAATGTCTAAATTCAACCAATCCACGAGACTGGTAGGTCCTGGGTTTGAATCTCGTGAGACGGGATCGTGTATGCGAACTTCTGAGGAGTCCCATAATAGGACGAAACGGCCGTCCAGTACTTCCAGATTTTCCATGGTGGTCTAGCTTCAATTAACTCATGATTTTAACTATGAGAATACTGAAGTCTCTACAAAACCCCTTCTGATCTATAAAATATACCCTTGAACAGTGAATGCATATCAATAAATCATAAAGGATAATAGAGCTTTGAATTATATTACAAAGAACGGTTATGTAATACAAGAATATGTGCTAAGATAATGTAATTACACCTTTAATAAGAGTAAAAATGAGGAAATTGATAATTGAAATAAAATTATTTTCAAGGAATCATCTAAACAAATACAAACGAAGACAACAGCAGCCTCTAAATTAATAGGCTTCAACATACACAAAGGAAAAAGCGAGATTCTCAAATACAACACGGAGAACACAAACCCAGTCACACTTGATGGAAAAACTCTGGAAGATGCAGAAGCATTCACGTACCTGGGAAGTATCATTGATGAACAAGCAGGATCTGATGCAGATCTAAAGGCGAGGATTGGCAATGCAAGGGCAGCATTTCTACAATTGAAGAACATATGAAACTCAAAACAACTCCGTCATTTAATTTCAAAGTGAGAATCTTCAATACGAACGTCAAGACAGTCCTACTGTACGGAGCTGAAACGTTGAGAACTACTACATCCATCATCAGGAGGGTACAACTATTTAGTAAGAGTTGCTTTCATAAAACACTCAACTTTCACCGGCCGAATACCATCAGCAACAGCGTTTTATGGAAGAGGACAAACTAGCTTCCAGCTGAAGAGAAAATTAGGAAAAGACGTTGGAAGTGGATCGGACATACATAGGAGAAAATACTAGACTGCATCACGAGGCAATCCCTAACTTGGAATGGTGAAGGGAAGCGGAAAAGTGGAAGGCCAAAGAACACATTACGCCGAGAGATTGAAGCGGATATGAAAAGAATAAATAACAACTGGAAAGAACTGGAAAGGATTTCTCAGGACAGGGTTGAATGGAGAATACTGGTGTGCGGTCTATCCTCCTCCACGAGGTGTAATAGGCGTAAGTAAGTATTTAAACAAATACAAATTTTATGACATTTTCTGCAAATATTCTATTTTAAAAGCTGACAGTACCCTAATGTGATGTCAAATGACAAATAAACATTGCATAAACCTTTAATTATGTGATGCACTTACTAAAAACACAGCTTAAATAGGATAGATTATGCAACGTTTGAATAATAGTTACACATCAATATCATATTGGTGTTTCAAAAATTTACACTATTACTATTTAGAGTTTAAACACCACCCTTTGTTTATCTTTAAGACTGAATGGTAATCATTCTATATAGATATATACATATCTTGTGTAGATCACCTCAAGATAGCCATTTTGTCACAAATTTTATAGAATAAATAGAATATAGCTACCAGTGGGATCCTAAAAGATGGTTTCACTCTATCCAAGACTCATCAATTAGATGTAACTAAATTCCAGGTCTGATGTTCACGTTGAAACTTAAACTCATCACTTTTCGCTTTAAATACTAAAAGATTATCCAGTGAGCTACTAAATCAATTTAATTACTAACTTATTCAACAAGTATAAAAATTGTTTACTGTGTTTTGAGTAAATTTTACAACTAAATAATATTTGAATGAGCAGTTCATGAGGATTTGCTCAAATTTTGAGAATGATTTTCTTTGTGAATTGATAAGTACTAGAGAATTACTTAACATTATAAAAGATTACAGATTTATCAGAAGGGGATTTTGTGGAGATTTTAGTAAGTTCATATAGTTGAGATCATGAGTTAATTGAAGCCAGACCATCATGGAAAACATGGAAACACTGGATGGCCGTTTCGTCCTATTGTGGGACTCCTCAGCAGTGTGCATAGACGATCCTGTCTCGAGAGATTCGAACACAGGACTTACCACTCTCGCGCCGTAGCACTTAACCGATAGACCACTGAGCCGGCATCCGACGGTGTTAATTTTTAAGTTCAACCAATCCACGAAATTGAGTAACCATTCACCAATGTCTTCAATGAGTTGATATCTCGAGGATGCGCACTGCTGAGGAGTCCCATAATAGGACGAAACGGCCGTCCAGTACTTCCAGGTTTTCCATGGTGGTCTGGCTTCAATTCATTCATGATCTCAACTATATAAGATTTTAGATTTATTTTATTTTCATTTGAAAATTAATAATAATACAGTGGGATTGAGGCCTCATGCTTCTAGGTTCGCCCTCTGATTGAATTATGTATGTACACTGTTAAGAGGAAATCCCATATTATAATAAAACAGGTATTAGGCCTTTTATGATTTTCTAGTGTTTAGTTATCAAAATCTAATTTATGTTGTACACTATAGAATTTAAAATTGTAGAATAGATCTGCCAAAAACGCATTGCTTCTTCTAATTCATTTCAAGTTATTACTAAGCCTTAATCTTTCATAATTCTTTTGAATACAATTCATATGTCAGTTGATATCGATGTAGAGGAACGTCAATCATACTGTACATTATGTTCAGTTAACAATGAGATCAATACCAACTTAATTAATCAAAAAATTAAGGTGACAATTCAAACATATCTGTCATATAACCCAAGGACATATGGTTTTCTTTTTAGCTTTTATTGAAGTTATACATAGTTACATATTTTGTCAATATTTTAGGATTAAAAGTGGTTAAATATCAACTTGGATTGAAACATACTTTCTACATCTATCAATTGTGTAATTTGGTATTATGATATCTAGTTACGAAATAGAAAGTGAGGTAGTTGTGAGTGCCTGATCTAACACAATGATTTGTTCTGAATTTATAAATCCACATGTTTGATTTTGTTGAAGCAGTAACCAGTGGAGTTCAACCAGGTCTGTTGGGAGATATCAACTCACTGAAGACATTGGTGAATGGTTGCTCAATTTCGTGGATTGGTTGAAGTTAGATATTAACACCATTGGATGCCAGCCAGCTCAGTGGTCTAGAGGTTAAGCGTTCGCGTACGAGACCGATAGGTCCTGAGTCCAAATCTCGTTAGGAGAGGTCGTGAATGCACACTGTTGAAGAGTGCCACAATAGGACGAAATGGCCGTTCAGTGTTTCCTGGTTTTCCATAGTGGTCTAGCTTCAATTGACTCATGATCTCAACTATATAAAATGATATTTAAACGTTTATCAAAGCGATGATATAACTATGTAATAGGTCACTAATTCTTGCTCTTAGCTAACCATATTTATCCACTGAAGTTAGGATACATGACTGTACACAGATTCTCTGCAGAATGTTTTTGTAGTATTATTCGACTGCGGTGAAATAATAAAATAAATCATATCTTTCTTGATCATATAACTTAAGCTAAAAAAACACCTCGATTGACATGGTTGTCAACTCACTATATCAGAGACAGCTGATTAATGTAATGTAGTGAATGAGAACGCAAGTAAGGCACAATCGAATATCTTGGTAAAATCTGAGAATCATGCAGTAAATAATTTATTTGCAAAGTGTCAATTAATTGTTCCAAACTTGGCTGTTCCTTTTGCAAATGTCAATCAATCGTCTCAGACTCACTGGTCCTTCATTTCTCATTCTCTTTCCATCAATCTTCTTAACCTCCTGCTGATAGGTATTTCACTTCCGATTGATGATACATACTACTTATATCTATGGACATCAGTAGCATACACCATAATATTATTGCTTTCAAATACAATTTAAGATGAAATGTGGAGATCTGCAAAAAAAGACACATGAAATCTTTAGGAAATTGATTGTTAGTTTTCTCTTTAAATAATAATCGTTTTATTCAGAACTATAAAGTTTGTTACCCTAACCAATTATCAGTATGAATTGTCCTATAATACAATAATCGTCTATGAAATATACGTTCAAAATGTAATTAGTCAGAAATGATATTCTGTAAATGTTGTTTGCAGTAGTTAACAACTGTCACTTACCTTAAATGAAGAAAATTATCTAACAGTTCAAGTGTTATACCTTTTTTCATGTATCAGATACTGAATGTATGGATTCAAGTATATTATTTTCTCACTTTCATCCAAAAGGTAGGTAGATGAGGAAGAGAATATGTCGAAAGTGCAACGTTTCAGAATGAGATTACCAATTATTTAGCACCGCGATATGTTATAAACCTTTCGTCATGTTACATGAGAACTCACAATCAGCTTTCATAATTATTTGGTTTAGATCAATGTAAAGGATTAAGATTTATTGTAATACTGGCATAGTTGAGTAATAAGTAGTCCATAAGACTTAAGAATGTCGCCTTTGTAAATGGCACAAAATGAATATTAAACGTTATATGTGTACTTTACATGATACTATGAAGCACTACATTGAAACCTTATAAAATACTTTTTGTATTGATGAAATGGCGTCTTCCGTAAATTCATAACTGTCTGTTGTTCTTTTTCCTTCTGTTATCACAGTCCATTTGTTCTTACTTAATAAAACATTCACATTTCTGTTGGATATTGTGTATATAGTAATTTCAAATGGAATAAGTTGGGCTGATACCTTTTTATATACAAGACATTTACCATTATATAGTAACTACTTTTAGGGTTACATAGTTCCTAATGCCTATCAAAATATATCGTTCAACGTCAAAATTTAGAGGAGGGGAATTTTTCAGTGACTTGGATTAGTACCTAAGTTGCAACTTGATTGATAGAGTTGGATTAATATCAAGGACTACATAAACCTGGTGATAGTCACTACTTATTGTTTAATCGGTGCACAGAACTAGCAATCTGTTTGATTCAAAATTGGTTGATCAGGGAGTAGTGATAAATATTATATTTCTCTGTCCCTCTTGGTGGTGATAGAATGCGATCATTTAGATTACAATGTTCCTACTAGTCTGTTATTCAATATCATATGCATCATGTTGTAATGTTCGGTGGTTAGAGGTAGTTAGCAGGAATCCTCAGATCTTGGTTTCGTCTTAGTTGTGAGTTATAATCTCTTTGACATGTATGTATCAATTAATACATTACCTAATTTCAGCTGATAGCTCCGTTAATAATGATTTACCTCAACTCGGTGATTACGTGGAATTTCAAAACTTTCTCAATTTCAATATTGTCTCATTAACTTTTTTTAAATTGAGAACATTAACGTTTGAAATGGTAAGTAGTTAAACTTACCCAATTGGGCTACAGGTTGACACAATCACCTAATATCTTTGGTCTCATTATAACTAATAACTGAACATTTAAAACTCAGTGTAAAGTCACTTAGTATTGTTTGTTTGAATCTTCTCATTGATTCATAGAACTGCAACTGGTCAGTCTCTTATTGGCATATGTGCATATTGTGCGTATTGCCTCGATATTGCCTTAATTTACAAGCACTGCTAGATACTATCGATCTTTGATTTTAATGTAAAGTCGTATAGGAAAACGTAGTGATCGGTATGTTCAGTTTCTTATAATTGTGTTATTATTTAGTGTTCTATTCAATAATAAGTAAACAGTATAGTTACTAAGTAACCTATAGTGATATTATTTAGTAAAACTGAGCATAATAGAATATTGAAGTTCTGAATTGGTACTATTATATAGATCAATCATATGGATAATAGTTTTTGACATCACATGACTTCCGTATTACCTATAATTAAAGTATGATTAGAAGATCCATTTCTAAGAAATGAATTGAGTAACTGAATGATAAATTTTACTCCGTTTGTTTTTAAGAAAAACAAAGGTCAAAATTTATTTGTGGTTTAAATTTATATGCCATTCCGAATTAGATTTTCAAATTTCAGTGGGATAGATTAATATGAATTCGGATACCTCAGGGAACATCAGTTTTCTTAATTCAACAGGCTCACCATGCTGATATACATCAACTACTATGGAACCTAGATACAGGATTTCCTGTCCACTACCTCCGAATAATATCAACATAGCAGGATCAATGGCGAATCATGTAGTTCCATTGACAAGATTACAGCCTGATCAACAGAATTCGGCCAAAACTCAGCGATCGATCAAGTTTCACCATAATTTCGTTACATTAGTTTGTATCTAAATCTATCAACTGAAAGAGTTAAGAATATTAATCTCTACGGAACATAAAAATAGGGTGGTTTATTTGTTGAAGAATGGTTAAAAATCGAGAACAGTCAGATGGCTGTCCATATTGGTTTACACCACTGAACCCTGTAGGACCACACTAATTGAGTGAATTCGGAAGCTCAGACTATTAGATGGCAACTTGGATCATGGGCTTGATTCTTAGTGGGATCATGCAGGCAGGTCATTATAAAATCTCAAACTAGGACGAAACAGCCGTTCAGAGCCCCTTGATTTTTATTAGTTCCCTAGATGACGATATTCAGTGAAGAGTTGACCATTCTCATATTGTACTGGTCTTTACCATCCATTTATCTGAGGAATAAAATTACTTGATTCTTCTTCATTTCTTTGTCGTCATAAAAATATGAACTATTCATGCTAAATATTTCGTAAACTACGGGATGAGGTTACATTTGACGTAATATCAATAGGAGGACCGCTGAGATCATTATGAAGTTGAATAAAACATCGAGTGAACCATATATCCATAAATGATATCAAAAACGGACCGAAATTGAGAAATGAAAATTACTGAATTTTGACCATAGCACCCTTTTGTTTTGTACTTATTGTATTACATCAAGATCCTGGAGCTTGATTACTTTATGGAATAACGGTTAGACACTGGTATAATAACGTACAAACTGAAAAGTACTAACTGCGTATCATGCTTCATCTGATATGAATCCATGATTGCATGAGAAATATGACTAATATCTTGGCTCAGTAGTTCAAGAAATAACATCATTTGAAACAAAAGGTACTACGTTTGAGTTCCAGTATGAACATCAATATCGAAGTTCAAGTGAATTGAGCTAACTCATCCGAAATAGAACGCTACATTCATTATGGATTCCATTACTAGTCACATACTAAAGTTCACTCAATACTCAGATATTTTGAAGAATATTCATATTCATTTTCTTTAAACTTCACTAATATAAACCTACTTTTGATTTTTAATTTATACCAAAAGTTTTTAAAACAAGAACTGGATAAAGTACATAAATTGAATCATTTAACATAATTGAATTTTACAAAAATCTCACAATTTATAGTAGAGTACTTCATTGTCAAATGATCAATTGGAATTAAACTCTCTTATTCAATTGACTATGCCTACTTATGTTGATAGAATATATTGGACATATACTAACTAATTAATATAAAGAATCAATTCAAGCTAGACCATCATGGAAAACATGGAAACACTGGACGGTCGTTTCGTCCTATTGTGGGACTCCTCAGCAGTGCGAGTCCGCGATCCCGTCTCGCGACATTCGGACCCAGGACATATCAGTCTCGCGCGCAAACGCTTAACCTCTAGCCCACTGAGGCGGTTGGCATCCGATGGTGTTAATGTCTAACTTCAACCAATCCAAGAAATTGAGCAACCATTCACCAATGGCTTCAATGAGTTTATATCTCGCGGATGCGCACTGCTGAGGAGTCCTACAATAGGAAGAAACGGCCATCCAGTGCTTCCAGGTTTTCCATGGTGGTCTAGCTTCAATTGACTCATGATCCCAACTATATAAAATTACTAAAATCTGCACAAAACCTCCTTGTATTAATATGAAGAATATTCATCATTAGAATTTCAGATTTTAAATGATGATTATCTTTGTAATATGTCGTTCATTGAATAACTATTGAAAAGCACTGGAGGATAGGTTTTTTGTGCTAGTTTTGAAACTTTTCAGTAATTTTCATCATTCATATCATACAAGAGACAGATTTTAAGAATTTAAAGCTTCACGGTGTACAGCATCATTGAATCAAAAGCCAATGATCATTATTTCTTTTAATCCAGGAAATCCCTAATATATATTCTACCTTTTTTAAAATAATATCATTGATGGGTTCTTGCCTCAATTCCTATTTGATAGATTCCATAAATATTCTTTGTTATCAAACAGAACCTTGGGTGTGGTATAATAAATACATTTCAGGTTATTAAAATAATGGTATTATATGATTGATCCAATAACTGATCATGAGACCGTATCATTTGCTTAAGCTCCCAAAATGAATGAATATAAGAAAACAACTAACTTGGTTATCATTTAAATAAGTTTCCTTCTAGTAAAACATGATCACCAGTTATTTAAGGTATAAACCATTAGATTATACAAGTTTTATAGATTATTTAGCTGTTAATGAAACTGTGACTTGACTATCAAGATTTTAATCTGGCTCTTTATTATCATTTCCATTGATCACAATGATTTATATGCTATGGGAATTCAACTTAATCAATCTTTTATCCATTTTATTCTAATTTTCTCTACTTCAACTGTGTATTAAAACACTACTTGTTACTTCTGAGTATATGCTAGATTTGTTCTACTTGGGCTTCATGGATAATCAATCAATCATTGAAGTAAACCAGTTTTTCCCTGTCTATACATAAAAATATCGAATCAGTTTATAAACTCTCCAGTGAATAATAAGCTACCTGTTCTATATAGTTATTTAATAGTTTATTAATAAACTTTTGAAAACATACAACTGATTAAAGTTTAGTGGTGAGACCGAATCTGCAAATCTCTTTGAATCTAGGTTTCTCGCCAACGAATATCCACCAACATCGTAGATTTGTAATGTTGAACAAAATGGTTTTATTCAGCTACACTCATAAACCCTGTAAGACATGCTGTGGTTTGCGCTACTGATGTCGACAGATATAAGTAATATGTATCATCAATCGAAAGTGAAATTCATGGAGGCTGAAGGTTAAGAAGATTGAAGAAAAGAGAATGAGAACAGTGAATGATTGTTGTGGAAATGAAGGAACAGTGAAGTGTGAGATGATTGATTAACACTTTTCAAACAAATGATTTACTGTATGATTTCAATAATGCAATGAGAAGACGAAGTTTATCAGAGTTATGTAATATATTTGCGCAATACATTTCTGAAAAACTTCGTCTTCTCATTGCACTACCGAAATTTATCAAAGGAAGTAATCGTTTTAAATTACTGTATGATTCTCAAATTTTACTAAGACATTCTGTAATCTTGAATTCAAATACATTCGATTGTCCCTACTTGTGTTCTCGTTCACTACAATGTTACCGGTGATCTATTGAAGCAGAGACCTACCTCAAGTAAAATAAGGATTTTTACTCCAGTTAGTTATTTACTGTTCACTTAGACTAGTGATCATAGTGCAATTTGGTAGATAAAATTCTACCGCCATTGATGAGTAAAAGTTATCACACTAGTTATTACGAAGTAAGCAATTCATTCAATGAACAGATACATGAATTAATTTGTGGAATAATAATGGCACCAATTCAAATTGTCTTAATACTGTGAATATTGAATCCGGTGATATTAACAAAATTATTTATTTCTAAAAAAATATTTGCTACCTTACTTCTGTAAGTAACATCTACCTCTTCAATTGTGACCCGCTTTAAAAATAAATTGTCCCATACTATACTGGAAAGGTGTGATATTGGATATTATTCAATTCAGAAATGCAACGGTATAATACTGATGATACTAGGTAATTTTGAATCATACTGTATAGGCAGTGAAATGTCACTGAGCCCTAGCTAAATCATCCGGTAGTTGAATCACTGAATATCGAACAGATCATCGATCGCTGTCAAAGTCAAGGACAACCAACGCGCATCAGTTAATCGTATGCCATGGATTAGCGCATGCGGTAGTGGTCTTGCTATCTACTCTGTACCCATTCTTACTATTATATTTGCATAATAATGTCCATTTTGTTATATGGTCTTCAGATCAGCCATAGTACTTTGATACCTCGAATGGGTAATCTACGTTAGGTGCTGGATGCGAGGTGTGGTTTCGACGTTAGCTGTTGGTCACACCACTCCCGTCTAACTCGAGTAGGCCCCCAATCACTCAACATAGATCATCTAAGTCAGTGATATACAATACTATAAACTGATTGCATTTAAAATATTAACTATCTAGTGCAAAACCAACTAAAGAATTTAATGAATGCATATTTGTGATTGAATCTTAGTTTGAGGTTGTTGATGAATCTTCCTGAGTTATCTCTAACTGGGAGAAGAATATCCTCAAAGCTTTCCTGTTTTATTTCATATGCTTCAAATTATTTTTTCACATGTATTTTACTTGATATTTCTGGATGCCGGCTCATTGATCTAGTGGTTAAGCTCTTGAGCGCAAGACTGATAGGTCCTGTGTTCGAATCTCGCGAGACAGGATCGTGGATGCGCACTGCTGAGGATTCCCACAATAGTACGAAACGGCCGCCCAGTGCCTCCAGGTTTTCGATGATGGTCATGATCTCAACCATATATAAAATAAATTATTAGATATCAGTAGCTAATGGAGTTATCCATAAAGATACAAATGGATGATTGTCTAAATAGAGTGAGTCAGTGATGTAAACAATAAATATAGTTTTAATGTAAAACAATATTATTTGACTAGATAAAGTTCTTTTTAAAATCAAATATTATTTTAATTTGAATCATTCGTTTATTAATTAATATCTTCTGTTTCGTTTTGTATTTTAAACGTAAGTTCCCGCCTTTTTTCCGAAAAAAAATGAAGAAAAATTATTATTTTTAACTTTTTAAAAGAAATTCAAAAAAACGTAAATTAATTGTCAACTTTGTTTTCAATTAAGAGAATCATAAAAAAATGTTATGGTGATTATATATATGTATATATGTTTCCATGAATCGACATAGTGTTCAATGATCAACTGATTTCATGGTATCTACAAAATGTATTCAAAAATTTCAACATTGTTAGTTTTGAAGAAAACAAAATAGATTTTCCTGTTAAATGAAGATCACATCGATGTTTAATTTGGTTAATACATCCTTCAATGTTTTGTTCTTTACTGAAAAAGAAAAACAAAAAAATAGACGAATAATAGTATATATATGATTGTAGATTAGTTTTTCGTGAATACAATGATATTGCTTTTATATAGTTGAGATCATGAGGCAGTTGAAGTTAGACCACCATGGAAAACTGAAATCTCCACGAAACCCTCTTCTGATACTGCTTTTATTTAGATTTAAGTATGATTTCTAGCGTTTTATTCAATACTGAGATGCATATGTGTATAAATTACTGATTATTTATTTGAACACAAAAATATTAGTACAAAGGGGTGGTGAATACATGTGCGCCACACAGGTCACTTGATTTGTGTATGGGCTATCATACTGCCCAGGTGACCAAACCGAAGCAGATGGTTTTCTTTAGTGAGCCATACCCCGAGCCCTCCACCTAAATATATGATCCACAAGGCAGTGCAGTAACGTCATCAGATACAGTGACATGGTAGCCGGTGACCAACGTTTGGTTCATACGCCATTTGTTCCTCAAGGATCATGGATCCCATGTGTACCACTGGTTTGGAATCACGGTTTTCCAACTCTCCTAGATGGACTAACTGTGTCCACCAACTCGGTTAAAGAGGCGGACATTCGCTTTTCGTCCTCTCAATTTCGTAAACAACACTCTGGTTGAAAAAAATGCAGTGAATATGACTTTCGTGGTAGTGGATGTATATGCGTGACTATGTGAGAGCATCTCGAGAGGGAGATCTGATTCCTCCCTCCCTCGGCTGCACCAGGGTATTTGGGGGTGAGAATAAGTGAAAGATAAACTGATTACTGATTCAAATTCTACTTTAATAAGTCTTCTGTACAGATTAATTTTTAAACTTATCTACAAGTTTTGTTCATTAAATATGAAAGAATTTAGAAATAATCAACAACGTACAACTTAAATGCTTACCAACGTTGATATAAGCTTCACTAGATTTAAACAATTTATTAGCTTACTTGATCCAGTGACTCAGTAGACAAAGTTTTAGTGTTTGAGGTCAAAGACATCAGGTTCAAACCCCAATGTCAATGAATAACAGTGATGGAATGGAAGTATATCTAGTAAATGGGTTCTAAATAACACAAAACTTGTATGTTATTCAACTAACTTCTAACTTCAGTTCATTTGTTTTAAAATCAGCTAAACTTGAAAGTTTGGATTATTATACCTTACCTTATTGGGCTAAAGATATTGAGTTTGTCATGACACCTGAACTGTATGAAGTTCTAAATTCTAAGATGATAAATTTGTTTATTATTCACGGTTTTTCAATAGCCCTCTAGCTGCAATCAGTCAGCAGTTCAAATCATTAAAAAAGATATATTATATAGTTACTTAATATAACCATTGTGTTTTACTTAGTCTCAAATCTTTCGAAGATAAACCATCTGAAAACCGTGAATAAACATAACATTTAAGTGTTCTATAATTTCTTAGAATTAATTCCTCAACTTATATCAATCTATGGTAAAAAGAATCAACTTACACACTGAACAAGAGTCTTCATCAGTCAAATATTTACTTATATATCAGTAATTATTACGTTGACTAGAATACAAGTGAATGGTTTATATGGCACTTTTAATTAGAACGCTAATTTTATGTAACTTGTGCAACAGAAACTGATATATGTAATTAGATTCGGGTAACATTATCTGTTTTACAGAGCTAGTAATAATGAAGTGTTCGAATTTCTCCACTTATGGCTCATCGCTTGTCCTGTAGACCTCTATGTTGATTGGTTCTTATTGACCTTAAACCTAACATTTTCTACTTCTTTATTCTGGTTATATCAACATCGAGGTCTACAGGACAAGATGCGCGCCATATATGGAAAAATTCTAACACTTCACTTCTATCTGAATTTTGTGCTGATGACGTCGTTCAGAAGAACGATGAAAGCTCCACGACCAAACCATCCAGCCCAGAGAACAAAATTCCATCAAAAAGCTAATAATACTACTTAGATGGCCAAATCAGAACAGTCAACGGAATAGTCAAACATATGGACAACTAGTTAAAAAACGGACGGTTTTGTTTAACTACACTGCCATCATTTCATTAAAGCTAATTATGTTTCTTGTTTGCATGTGTTCACACTGTTCTGGCCATGAATATAACAATTTCCGATAAATGGTGAATTGTTTTGATGTTTGGAGGTAATACTGTTTTTAAACATAGTTTTTTAAAAACAAACAAGACACGGTTTTGAAATGCTTAGATTGTAGCAATCCTAGTTTTAAAAGCTTGATGATCTTTTCTGTTGATAACTTGACAAATTTTATTGATGTAAGAGGTTTGTGAAGATTATATGATTTTACTGTTTCCTTTATGATAACTACTTCACCCTTGTATAGGACTTTTCAGCAATTAATATTCACAACTTCATTAGGGATTGAACGACAGACCTTTATGTCCCACGATATGATTAATCTTCGATTCATATTTTTAACTTTTAACTTCAAATAATCGATTACTAGATCAGTGGTCATTACAAGGCCTGATGATCATTTGGTCCAATTCTCCAACAAGATCGTCGATACGCGCTTCTGGGGACTTTTATGAGATGAAGAAACAGTTGTTCTTCTTTGAACCTGCAATACATTTTATAAATTCAGAAGTACTTACACTAATAATTATGAAATAATGATTACGAAAGTGTATGAAAGATCAATGCGAATGAGATAATTATAATTATACAATGATTAGTAAACAAGTTCAAAGACTTACTCTTATTTAGAATCACAACATAAAGCATAATTATTTAGAACTGAAAACGAAGAAATATCATCCATATTCATTTCAGAATGAAAGACGATTAATGGAGTTGAGTAAAAGTAGAGAAGAACAGAAAAGGAGATTATTTGTAACCACCCTTAATCTATTAAATTGGATATAAGTATACGGTATGTTTGATGCCTAGTGCAATAAAAGCAGTTGTTCAAATTTTGTTTTAGAACATTGGTTAGGTTTGTTGAAATGTAAATACACATGGTAAACTATAGAGGCTAACTCAAACGATTTGATTCATATCGAACTAATGTTTAACGTCTGTTAAGTGAGAATGTTTATGGCTCTTTACCATTTTCATTTGACTTTTAACTAACCAATGAAATATAGCATTCATAGACTTAGTGACAGTCTAGCCCAATGTCAAGTACAATTTGACTATCCATTTAAACTGATAAATATACATATAGTTCCAGAGATTAGAGGCATTCTGTCAAATTTCAGGATGTAAATATTGTTTGATTTTATAATAAATTGTAAATTCTTCCTGAAATATACATTTTCTGTGTAACCTTCCCAGTTTATTATATCGCTATTATACTAGCATTCGTATTCTTGAACCCTATTTTACACCTCTCTTATAAATGAGTTACTTGTTTACTATGAGACTAAAGGATTTTGTTCCCAACAACTGATTAGAACTTATAAAAACCTACCTACTAACTTACTTACACCTGTTACTCCCAATGGAGCATAGGCCGCCGACCAGCGTTCTCTAACAAACTCTATCCTGAACCTTCCTTTTTAGTTCTGACAAACTTTTATTCATTCTTCTCATGTTTATCTCCATTTCTCGGAGTAATGTGTTCTTTGGTCTTCCTTTTCTCCTTTTGCCTTCAGTTATCGATTATTTCATCACTATTATTCACTTCTCATTTACTGTCTTCCTTATTCAAATACACATATTTACAGAAAATAAATTTTACAGTAAGTTACATTTATCAACACTTTATTGACAATATGCATATCACCTGATTGATAGAAAATGTTAAAAATTTTAAATAGTTGAAATCATTAGTCAATTGAAGCTAGACCACCATGGGAAACCTGGAGGCACTGGACGGTCGTTTCGTCCTATTATGGGACTCCTCAACAGTGCACATCCACGATCCCGCTCCACGAGGTTCGAACCCTGGACCTACCAGTCTCGCGCTAGAGCACTTAATCGGTAGATTCATTTATATACTACTTATTTATATGATTTCATTTACTCTCATTTATGTTAACAACTTCCTTTTGTTTTGTTTTTTTAATGAAATATTTATACTTTTTCTAGGATTTTGTATACTTTGGAACTAAATGAATTCGTCTTGAAGTGTTACCTGTTTTTTTATATCGTTTTCTTTTATAAAAAATCTACCTGCATTCTTGATCTATGAATGAAAAACATAACAAAAGAGAGAGAGAGGGAGGGAGAGACAGAAAGGGAGTGAGAGAGAGAGTATGAGAAATTAAAAACTACTATTAAAACTACTACTACTACTACTAAAACTACTACTACTAACTACCTTGTACATCATAAATGGATAATGTGATTTATTATTATCAGGAAAAATATGAAAAAAAAAGAAACAATTACAAATATTATTCACCCTTGGTGACTAGTCTGAAGAAGAAAAAAATCGATATATCATTTGTATCCATTTAGATTAAATATTTTTTTGCTTTTTTTCAAAGCTTAGTACTTTATTTCTATCTTCATTTATCTGTTTTTGTTAGTCTGATTTGAGGTGAAACACAAACAAACAAGAGAACATTAAAAGATCAAATAGATGTATTTTAATTTTTGACTGTGCTATGTATCTATCTATCTAACTATCTACCTACCTATCTATCTATCTATCTATCTATCTACCTTATCTATCTACCTATCTATTTAACTATCTACCTACCTATCTATCTATCTATATGTAAATCTTTCTTGATTTCAATAAAGAACTCGGTGATTGATTGTGTACAGTTGTGTACACATCTATCTATGTATATGTTTATATATAACAAGTGAATATATATATGAATATACAATATTTAGAGTAAATTACAATACAGGGGGAAAAAACCGAGACAATTACAACACTACGAAATAGTTTCAATATATTACCTTCAATGGTCCCAACCTTTTTTTCCTTTAGTCTACTATTTCGATAATGATCATTTTAATGAATTTTACATGGATTTTTTACAAAAAATGGGGAGAAAGATTTTTTTTCCTAGTTTCTTGTAACCAGGCCGATTGTACATTCAAATACTGAACGGTTATTACGTAATTATCATTATCAAGTATGGTTAGTTAATAGTTTCTTTTATAAAAAAAACCCATTTGATCATTAAAGTAATTTCATGATCTTAATTTATATGTGAGTGTTTTTTTAAAAATCTTTTTTCGATAAATTCTGAAAACAACCATAAAATATTATAAGCAAAGATGGATAGTGGCTAGCAGTGGAATCCAGGACGCGCATTTCGTCCTGTTTGGGACTCCTCAGTTGGATTTACCTGCATCTCAGAGTTGATGTTCACTCTGGGACTAATTGAATTTAGTCATAAAATATGTAGTTTTTTCGTGTACAGGTAATTGAAATCAAGTAGATAGTTAGATAAATGAGGTAACAACTGACTTCTTGTTCAACTTATATACTGAATTAGAGATTTTATTTATGTAAACTCTAAGTTAAAGTCAGTCAGTTTTAATGAATTTAGAGTCTGGCATATAATTACATCTGTCTAAGTAGTGACACCGTATCAGTATAGTAAAATAAAGTTATCAATATAGTTCAAATTAATAGCTTGCAGATGGTGTCGAGTCCCGATTGACTCTGATCACCACTACAATAAGATTACGCACCAGAAAACGACTTGGATCCCTCGACAGGTCGAAAACCAGAAGGCTGTAATTGGTCCAGATAAGGTATATTTATTGGCGATCTCGTGGTATCGAGAGAATACCGAGACGTGCCAAAGAGTACAAGCGAAATGGCAGAGCGTGAGATAGTTTGAACCAACAAGATGGGCAACGGAACGAAAAGTGATTTTGATACAGTTAAACAAAACGAGTACAGTAAAAGAACCACTAGTACAATGGGTTATAATAATTGTTTCCATTATACTAACCGCGTTCTCGTCGTGAAAAGTAAGACACTACAAGCTAATGACTTCATTTATTGACAGTACATTATGGTTTGGTCACACTTATCTTTCTATGCCAGCCAATATCATACGCCAAGGTATATAATCGTTTGGTAGTACATACTATATGTTCAAACTACTTCGATTGTAAAAAGAAGATCCACATTCTAACCAAATGATTTGATAACTTTCAGTTAAAGTAGCATATATTATTGATCAATTTACAAAAACATATACACAGTCTTATAGTGATCAGATTAACTATGAATTATAACAAACAGTGGCAAACGAATTTTAAAAATGGCTGATTATATTGATCGATAGAAAGTAGCACCAATCTTCAGTAATCAGCTTAAATAGTAGTATATCCAAATAAACAGTGAACCAGATAATTAGTAATTGAACTATGGGCTACCATTAAATAGTTTGCTTTATAGATTTTTCTTTATTAATCAGAAGTGTTAGATATTGTTATCTTTAGGATTGATGTGACCTCAAAATCTAGTAACTTTCGTAGTACAACTGGGTCTGTAACTTGAAGATGTCCGATTCTGGTTAAACTATGATTAAGGCCTTCATTTATCAAGCTAATATACATAACTGCTCTGAATCGAAAATTACAAACCATTATCTCAATTTTACTACTGAACACTAAAAGTTCAAAACTAATAATCATCCTAATTTCCCAATATTTATTCATCAGTTTCACTAAACATCAGATGAGCTAATGAGTAGTTGGACGATTTTACAAAGTACTGCAAATATATAGCAGCTTCATCAGTTAGTTACATAATGATATGTGGCTACATTTACATACTTACTTACTTACGCCTGTTACTCCTCATGCAGGAGCATAGATCGTCCACCAAAACTCTTCATCCAACTCTATCCTGCGCAATCCTTTCGAGTTGCTATTCATCCTGTTAATGTTAAATGTTAAATGTGTTCTTTGTTCTCTATCTTTTTCGTTGCCCTTCAGGATTCCAAGGTAGGGCTTGCCTCGTGATGTAGCTTGGTGACTTCTGTAACGGATATTCTATCCATCTCCAACGTCTTTTCCTAGTTTCCTCTTCAGATGGAAGTTGGTTTATCCTCTCCCAAAGTAGACTGAAATCTATGATCTAAGTCATTTTATTCCCCTAAATTTAACTAAATGGCACTTTCTCCTAAGTTGGATCAATCCAGAATCAGTATGAAGTAATGAAAAAGGCGTACAACATAATTCTATAATTTATAAGCTTAAATTAACTATAAAATTATATTGTCTATTATTTTCTTAATTATTGAAAAAAGTGAGAGATCAACACCAAGGAACTATTCCTTACTTTTGATCAGTCATATATACTAATCTTCATTCACTAAAAACAAACTGCTTTACTAAGTATGTATCAATTCTTGTTTACTAATCATTCTGTCTTGTAAAATTTAGCTAACTAAGAATAAATAATTATCTCTCATTGAAAAGAAAGTTTACTTATGCTGATGCAGATGATCTGGACCTTCTATCTCATACATAAATGCAGGTCAAGACAAACAGTGTAGCAGCAACCTCTGCAGCAGTAGGCCTCAATACACACAAAGGGAAAAGCACGTTCCTCAATTACAACACAGAGAACATCAACGCAATCATACTTGATGTAGAAACTCTGGAAGATATGGAAAGTTTCACGTATCTGGGTAGCACCATCGATGAACAAGGAGTGTCTGATGCAGACGCAAAGGCGAGGGTTGACAAAGCAAGGGCCGCATTTCTACAATTGAAGAATATATGGAACTCAAAACAACTTTCAACCAATATTAAAGTGAGAATCTTTAATACTAACATCGAGATAGTCCTACTGTACGGGGTTGAAACTTGGGGAACTACCACAACCATTGTCAAAACGTTACAAGTATCTATGAACAGTTGTCTACACAAGATACCCAAAGACGCTGGAAGTAGATAAGACATACGTTACAGAAATCCCCGAACTGCATCATGAGGCAAGCGCTAACTTGGGATCCTGAAGGGAAAAGGAAAAGAGGCAAACGGAAAAACATATTGTGTCGGTGGTTGTAGGCAGATATCAAAAAAAGGATAGCAACTGGAAACAACTGAAAATGATTGCCGAGGATGGAGTTGCATGGAGAATGCTGGTGAGCCGCCTATATTTCTCTATGAGGGGTAAAAGGCATAATTAAGTTACTATGTATGTTTAAAAATTGATTTAAGGATGAAATAATGAAAAACTATAAAATCCCTTGTCAGTCAAACTTATTCACAAAACAAATTAAACAGATTATATACTGGCTGTTACTATATATGTTTAAATACAATCTATCAGACAAATGATCTACAGTGATCGTATAAACGTTTTCAACTGAGATAAATCAAATGTATCATTAGCCTATTATTAACCTTTTTACCAAGAGTTCGATTCAATGAAATACTAAGTTATAACTTCATTAATATCTGATTAAAGAACAACATTCATAAATAGGTTCAAAAATAGGTTCGAACATCTTTAAAACCTCAGAAACTAAAATTGGGGGAAATCCTAAATATAGTGGAAGAAGAAGTAACCATCTGTATTGATGGTAGATCTGTGTATGTTTTTTAAAAGGAGTGATTACTCCAATTACAGGTAAATAATACAAAAAAAAATATTACATAATAAGGTTGAGAAATCAATTATCCATTTTGATAAAAACTTTAGCCAGCTCTCTCTACTACTGATTAAGGCTAAAAATTAAATATAAAAAAAAGAACAAGAACAGGAAAAGATCATAAAATGATTAATTGAATTCACATGTTTCTTATTTTATTAAAAATGACCCAGTTTATTGACCATAAGTTTTTGTTCAATATCAGTTTTTAAAAAAAAATTATCTGTTGATGTTACCTAGGCAACGAACTAACAATATGAATTTGAATGTTGTATTCACTTTAATAAAAAAAAATGATTCATATACGGTAAGTGATAGAAAATTTATTCATATAGTTATTGGGAAAAACATTGTTCTCAGTAAAGAACGAATTAATGAAGCTGGACATAAAATGTACGAACTGAAATTATTCAATGAAAGAGAGTATATGGAATGCCTAATCATGAACAGAATTCCTTAGTATATACACTTACAATTCAGAGTTGATGCACCTAGTGAAATTCTAAGACTAAATTTATGCAGATCAATCCAAAGGACTTTTTAATGCAGGTAAACTACAAATAATGTTTTCCACACGTCCAATCCGAGGTTAGAGGACAAATTGCCTAGACTAGCTAATTCTTTCTGTATTTATCAGTTCAACTGCTCCTGTGGGGCAAGTTATATAGGCAGATGTTCTAGGAAAGTGTATACTAGGGCTCGTGAGCACCTCCCAGTGTGGTTAAGGTAAGGTGAAGTTAGAACGGTTAACAGCTTCATTTTAGCCCATTTAATTCAGACGAGACATAAAACCAACAAAGAGCAATCTTTCACAATAATATATAGTGTTAACAGCAGTCTACCTAATTCCGCCAGACTGAGAATCCTGCAGACGGCTGGGGCGATTGCTATTCGAATACGAAGGTTGGAGCTTTGCATCCAAAAGAAATATGTCCAGCCGCTCCTTTTACCCTGGCCAATTTCGGACCCAACTACTTAATAATCATTTCTATAATACGGTGATGTAATTTGATTAATGTTCATTTTTATATCCTAAACTTATCTACATATCACACCATCGTCGTTATTATTATTGTTACTCTCAGAAGGCGGTTTTGTGGAGATTTTAGTAATTTTATAGTTGAAATCATTAGCCAAGTGAAGCTAGACCATCATGGAAAACCTGGAAACACTGGACGGCCGTTTCGTCCTATTATTGGGAATCCTCGGAAGTGCGCATCCACGATCTCGTCTCGCAAGATTCGAACCCAGGACCTATCGGTCTCGTGCGCGAACGCCTAACCTCTAGACCAGTGAACCGGTTGGCATCCAATGGTGTGAATGTCTAACTTCAACCGATCCACGAAATTCAGCAACCTTTCACCATTGCCTATTATAATATTACCTTCTTATGAAAGATAAATACACAGGACTTTAAGAAGATAATAGAAATTTCCTTCTCCTTTACTTGGATTACAGATAAGTTTAGATGTATAAACGTCGGAATATGTGATAATAGTATAGATTCAATGTATATTATATTTTTAAGATTATTGGAATGTGTAAGTAGTGTCCAACTACAGAATCCTAAGTGATTAAACTCATCAGAACTCATATATCATTGAAATAATCTTAAAAATGATAAGGTTGAATAGACCCAGTAATAACCAAGTGAATTTTTATTAACTCTCTAAAATAATATATTTGAAAATATAGTGTAGTGAACGAGAACACAAGCGCAGAACAACCAAATGTATTTCAATACAGAATCTCTTAGGGAAATCTAAGAAATATACAGTAAATACAACATTTATAAGATGTCAATCAATTGTCTCAGATTTGACTGTTCTTTCGTTTCCACACCAATCATTCTTTGTTCTCGTTCTATTCTCTTCTATATTCTTAACCTTCTGCCACCAGGTATTTCACTTTCTATTGATGATACATACTACTTATATCTGTTGATATCAGTAGCACACATCACAACAGCAGGATGTATTTAAAAACTACAACACATCTACATACTTTAAATTTATTTAGTACTGTACTATATAAATATAAACGTCATTACAGATAAAATGAGGATCTCAAGACTAGATGAACAGTAATATATAAAATATGCATATGCGTATATCAAATGAAGAACTAGTTGGATAGATCTGGGAGTATATACCAGCTATGAATCGGTAATCCATCTATTTATCTAACTAGATGGTCAAATTATAAATACCCCTAGTTTTCACTTTATTTATCCTACTACATTGGAGGAACATTTTACAATAAATGGTATTACAAACATACAAATTTCCATAAACTGTGCTATTTTGGTTTATTCAGTTTATTTTAATTAGGTTATAGTTGCTAACTGACAAGATATGGTAGAATACTTAATAAGCTGTTAGTTTTAATTACACTACTTCTGTATGTTCATCAATGAAGAGCTCCATACTAGGATGAAAATGATGTCCACAATTTCTAAATTGTTAATGGTTATCTAAAATAGGTATAATATCAATAAAACATCTACTTTACGTTGGACAGATGTTGGAGATGCTAAATCCCCAGAACTCACTTGGTAAATGGTAAAGCGTTCTTTTCACCTTCGAGTAGCATTTCCCACTTGGGAAAATCTTACACGCTATTGGTCCGTTGTATCTTTTAATACTCTATTTTGTAATCATTCCTAAGGACAATTTTGTGTTGTATATTTACGTTTGATTTCTTCGTGTTGCGATTACTTGTGCTTTTGGCTGCTTACAGAATATATCTTCCCCACTCCCAACTTGAACTTCTCACTCTAGTAGGCGGGTCTGGGACGCGTCAGAATAAGTAGCTTATTGGTTTCTAATCATAAGTCTTTGTTCTGTTCGTAGACTAAGTGAACTCGTAACCGCTTCAGATATAACAACAGATGAGTAATATTATCAGGCTTTAAAGCATAGTGTATGAATGTTTATTTATTTACGTATGGAACATTGAAGTTTATAGATGACACTTCTGTTGAAGTATTGAATAGTTTGAAATGAAATGTTACATCATTGTTGTACATTATTACAGAACTACATAAATAAACAGATGAAAATGTGAAAACTTCCTAGTTAACTATAACTATTCATCCATAAGTGTCTAGTTTGCATAAACCTCATTGCTTTTCTTTAATAGTTAATTTTTCTCTATCTCGTTATGTATAATACAGAGGTAAATGTATTATCCGTATGACAGAAACGAAAACTCAATCCGAATCATTCAATTGATTTTTTTGAAAGAAATTTAACTATCCATATAGTTGAATTAATCTCACATTAATTGTTCTTTGATTTATGACGTGATTTCAGGTTGTTAAAAACTTCATATCAGTGAATACTATAATCAGTTTACAGACTATCCAGTCAAAATTTCTGTAAACACGTTCTACCATAGATAGTGTATACTGATCATTCGGCAGGACTACATTTTATGGACAAACCAATGAGATATAAGATAACGGGTCTTGTACTTTTGTGCGAGATTTATTCATCCATTTGCCTAAATAGCGTTTTAGCATTTTAGCTGATGTCAGTTCGTGATGAAAGCCTTAAATCTAGTTCCTAACCTTAACCGTCAAATGTTAATTACAGTTCTAATTCCTCACATTGCTTTGTAACCTTCATTTAGTTCTAATTAGTAGATAGACATTCACAAGGTCACGCTAGCGTCGCTCAAAGGTCATCTAATAACAGATACCCTGCCTAAGAGTGAAAAAATTTATCTAGTAAGCGAATAGTTGAAATTAAAACTGATGAAAGTACTTAAGAAGTGTATAATTAGGAGATGAAGCTCGTTTTATACCAAAAAGATTGTCATCAAACTAAACACACAGAACGTATCGTTGAATATAACAGTCAAGTACCGAACCAATCATCCGAATAAAAACCTAGTTGCGGCAATAAACTCAATAAAATTTAATATACTTGAACGAAATGTTGATAAATAGATACTGTATTTAAATATCAACAATTACAAGTCGATTAAATATCGAAGACTAGAGAGGTCATCAATTCTGTTAGATAATATACAAAATATTAAATTTAAGTAAACAAGATGACTATTAGGAAGAATGAGGCGACCAAAACGTAATCATGTAGTACAATACACAAACGAGTATTGTCAACTTACTTGGATGATAAGCATTTGACCATGGTTGTAATAGATAGTTATGCAATCAATTCCTCATGTATTATCACTTCTATACTGACTATATCCTTTTCATATGATAAAGATTTTAAATACTCAATCCACCTAAATACTCGTGTTGCACTCACATACGAAGTAGTCCATTAATTTAGAACCTTAACAGTTCTAACCAAAATTATCGAAGTCAAATTTTCTGGTTTGTCGAAGGAAACAATATGAATCTAGAATCCAATGAATCTCAAAAAAATCAAAATATAGTAATTAGACAGAAATATTCGGTAGTTTACTTTAACTACTCATAAGTAGTCACAAAATAGTTAGTAAAAACATGCACTTATGAAAATAAGTAATCATTACTAAAAATAATACATAAATTATAAAAATCGAGTATATTTGTTTAGAAACTTGGTCATTAATAGACATTCTAAGTATACTTTTTATATGAAACCTTCATCTGTTAGATTGTCATAATGCAATTTACAAAATATCTCAGTAATGAGTAAAGACTTCAAAAGATTTCACAACATTTTAAGGCAAAATGAACAACATGGACTGAAAAGTTTTGAGAATTCAGTTCTGTAAAATGAACTGCCACTTAGTGGTTCAAATCGCCAATCTGTTAAATAAACAAAACAAAACTTAAATTTCATTGATTTCTCATTTTCTCATTGATTGACTCGGTTGATGAGTTACTTGCAATACAGTTTATCACTTAAAACGGTCTCATGAATATATAGTCGTTTTCTTCAACATTTATATGATTATTCTCAAGCCACCTTGTAGCAATCCAACGGAGCTATATTTTGCTACTCAAAAACACTCCTCACACTAAGATGTATCGAAGCCTATTAGGAAATAATAGGCTTACAGAAGAACCGGGAAAATATTTATTTTACAAGGCTTCCTAAATGTATGATTGCAGTGAAGTTAAACAAAATCCATAAATAAAGTAACAAACCAGAAAAATGTAATTCGTATAATTTAGATAGATTTAAATGGAAATTTGGAATCCCGCAAGCGGGACCGTGGATGAGCATTGTTGAAAAGTCTCTCAATAAAGCAAACGGCCGTCCAGTGCTTCCAGGTTTTCTACGGTGGTCTAGCTTTGATTGACTAATGAAGTCAACGATAAAATCATTTTACTTTTGAGTTCAATATTTGAACTAAATCACTAACGTAATCAACGCTTCGTGAAATATTAATACAGAATAATGTCTATTAAACAAATTATGGTTATGCAACATTGTTTTATATTGCGTATAAAATTACGTTTGCAATGCTAATTGATGATAAGTTGATTCATCAAATTGCTCCGACTTATTTTGATTATGTTAAATATTAACTATCAAAAATCTATGTTCTCAGTTAGTATTCTGTAACTACTTATGAGTAGCTAAAAACTGTTAAAACATATTTCTGTTGCGTTGTGTATGTGTTCATAAAACATGAGAACCGTAAACACATCAGTAAACTTGCGTTTACCATTGAATCAGTAAATGTGTGTTATATATCACAATAGCAATTGATGCAATTAATTAACAAGAAACATTCAAATTTGCGTCAATAATTATTAGCGAAAGAAAATATATTTAGTGGACGAGTAAGAACATATTAAACCTTCATGAACACGAATTTAAGCGGAGATATCTCTCTTCAACGGAATAATCATCATGTTGTAAAGTCGTACATATATTTATATCCCAGTATAAAGCATATTTCCTATATACGCACAGTTTTGACTTCATGCTTCCTAATGCCCTGGTACGACCGAGAGTGGGGAGAGTCCGCTCTCCCTCTCCAAATGCTCTCATATGGCCACGCGTATGTAGCCACCACCACGGAAGTCCCACTCATTGAAGCCTCGTGGCGGGGGTGTTGTTTACCAAACTGAGAGGACGTAAAGCGAATGTCCGGTGCTTTAACCGGGTTGGTGGACACAGAAAGTCCACCTAGGGGAGTTGGAAAACCCTGATTCCAAACCAATGATGCACATGGGCTGGCTCCAGTATCCTGAGGGAACGAATGGCGTATGAATCAATCTTTGGTCACCGACTACCATGGGACTGCATCTCCTCATGATGCTCCACTGCCTTGTGGATCAGACTTTTAGGTCAAAGGCTCCTGGTGTGGTCCCCTAAGGAAACTACCTGATTCAGATTGGGCACCTGAGCAGTATCACAGCCCTCACACAAATGAAATGGGATTTGTTTGGCGCATATATATCTGGTACCCCTTTGTACCAATATTTATGTGTTCAAATAAATAAATAAATTTGGCTTCACCCCGTTTATAACAAGAGTTCCTGCTCTTTCAAGGACTTGAATACAAAGAAATCTAAGTAGTTTTATACAAATTGTGTGAACAACTTTAAAATTAAGCTGTCGATCAGTGGAGTGATTGGAATCGATTAAATGTTTAAGAATAAAACTGCTAACTTCTTTTCTCTCACCGTTGTAAAACCCTGGTAGGACATGTTCCAGTATCCTAGTTTAGAGCAAGCGCTTGTTACGGTCAATGTACCTTGCTCCATAAGACTAGGTAAGAGAAGGGTTTTAACGTCAATAAATCGAAATGATATTTAATGGTCCCTAATTTGTTAAATGTTCCCTTCAAATCTTTCGGTTATCATCTGCACAACTCATGTTATGTGAATTCCAATAATGTATATCTTCTCTTAGACACTATAAATGTATATGTTGTTCTAATCGGTAAAAAATAAGTGTCTTTTAGTCGCTCTTTTTATCTTGGTTAATTTAGGAACTTTGTACCAATGCTTTTTTTTGTGAGCAATTGGCGTTTCAATTAAAGCAGTTGAAATATATAGTCGAACATATCATTATTTATCAGCGGTTATAATCAGTGAAGCGTAAATAGTAATTGGACAGTTAAAACTAATTTATAGAAAAAATACGTTATTTAAATAGGTTTAGTAATAAATGAATCTAGTTGATCGGAATAGAGCATTTCTGGGGTTACTGCCCGTACTAAGCTACACTTCGTTCACATCAATGGATATGGGCATGTATAAACATGAATTAAACTGAAAAAACCATCGAAATACAAAACACAGGCAATATAAAAGATGTTTAAGGATTTTTAAAAGTCTATATTTATTTATTTATTTGAACACACAAAGAGGCACCGAATACCTATACGCAATACAAGTCACTTGATTTTTATGTGGGCCATCATACTGCCCCGGTGCCCAAACCGAAGCAGGTTGTTTTCTTAGGGAATCACAACCGGAGCCTTTGACCTAAAGGTCTGATGCACAAGGCAGTGGAGCACCGTGAGGAGATGCAGTCCCATGGTAGCCAGTGACCAAATATTGGTTCATATGCCATTTGCTGCTTCTGGATCCCGGAGCTCGTGTGCACCATTGGTTTGGAATCAGGGTTTTCCAACTTCTCTAGGTGGATTTTCCATGTCCACCGACCCGGTTGAAGTGCAGGACATTCGCTTTTCGTTCTTTTAATTTCGTAAGCATAACTTCCGTGGCAGTGGCTGTATATGCGTGGCCATGTGAGAGCATTTCGAGAGAGAGATCTGACTCTCCAGACCCTGGGCCGTACCAGGGCATTTAGGGACTGACTTTGTAAACATCTAACACTAAACCAAATCAGCCAGCTATCAAGAAAAGAATTAACATCTGCAAAATTAGAGTACAGGTCATGAGTGAAAACAATCAAAATAAACATGACAAGATTAATCACATAAATATGGATTGTGGAAAACTTCACATACCTCACTCAGAAGTAAATATTGATGATTCTGTTTAGAATTCAAATCAAAGTTTCTCTATTAAACTACCCATGTCAGAGATCACAAAACCTATAAAATTCATAGACTTAAAAAAAACCTATTAATTATATAAAACCAAACCAAAACAAAATGAAAGAAAACAACGAGAGATACAATTATTTACAAACATGAAGTAGATGATAGAATGAACCTAATCTAATATCATGAATTCATTGATCATTCGCGGTCTAGAAGTTAAGCGCTCGCGTACGAGACAGAATGTCCTGGGTTCGAATCCCGCAAGCGGGATAGCGGATGTGCACTGCTGAGGAGTACCATACTAGGATGAAAAAGCCGTCCAGTGCTTATATACTCTAAATAATAAGTGTAGCGGTGTACTGAAGAATACTTTCAAGAACTTATGGAAAATAAAAGTGCACTACAAATTTCAATGTCGAAATAATAACTGAAACTAAAGTAATTAATACAACCAGTGAAATGTTAGATGAATGTATATTTTGTTGGACGTGCAGAATATATTCAACGGAAATACCATATTCGTATTCATAATGTTTTAAAAAATGCCTTCTTTGTCTACTTTATTCTAATGAAAATCAAAATATAAGGATCCAGTTAAAACAAAGATGGATGGTGGCTAACAGTGGAATCTAGGATGCGCATACCGTCATACATCAAGCTGAATGTACCTGAATCTCACAGTTGATGTTCACTCCAGGACTTGAACTTAGTACCGTTTGCCTCTAACACCATCTCGTTATTCACTTAGCTACGAGTCCAGGTAGCCACTAGCTTGTACAATGGGGGTGAGGTTTTAATTCATTTTTGTATGGATTGTTTGAATATTCCCATTAATGTTTAGGACTACAATTGATCAATCTCATATTGACATATGTGCATTCTCTTCGGATGGCTTCAATATTGCCTTGAGTCCCAAATATGATGAGCAGAAATGTATGATAGCTAGCAGTGGAATCCAGGACGAACGTTTCATCCTATTTGGGACTCGTCAGTAAATCCATTTAAAACTATTAACATATTCACCCATTTACATTATACATATGAACAAGAAATCTATCAAAATTAAAGTTAAGATAAAAAGAATAAATAATTACCACATTTTATTTAACAAATTAACCAGCGATATGTAACGATCATCTGTTCCACTGAGTCATCAAGAATAAACATGACATAAAAAACACAACCACCATACACAAAACTAAACACATTTTAGAGTTCTCGACTATCACCATTCTGTTTCACTCTTCGATTGCCTTAACAACGTTGATCACGACGGCTCATTCGAACATTAATTATCAAAAGGGGTTTTGTGGAGATTTAGTATGTTTCATAGTTGAAAGCATGAGTCCAGTGTTTCCAGGTTTTCCATGGTGGTCTAGCTTCAATTGATTCATGCTTTCAACTATGAAACATTCGAACATTGTCTGTTCTTTTCCACATTAGTCACATGAGTATCAATATGATGGGGGATCTGTAGTATAAACCACAAACTAACTGCACAGTTGGAAAAATTGATAATGAATTTTAGAAACAAATACTCAACCAATCATCATCAAACTCTTATTTCAATTTATCATTGATATCATTCCCAATATCGATAACTAATGGAATATTAATATGAAGTCGAATGGAAATGATGTAAAATGAATATAACATCACACTATCAAACATTGACAAACTCAAGAATAAACATGTGAATAAATCAGGGCAATGCAGGTTGTACAGTATAAATTCAGATTCACTTGAGAACTGATATACTCAACTGTTGATTGCTAAATAATTTATAAATAACCATTTAACACTAATCAAACAATGTCCTATCACAAATATGTAACATACATAATAAAATCAATTCAATCTTTCAGAAACCATTTAAGAGAAAAGCAGTCATAACCATCACATACAACTTGGAATAGAAAAAAACATATATACATAGATATATATATTACACTGAAGAGTGAGTGATGTGAATAAACAAGTTGCACTTACACACTTGAACACATATACAGAGAGAGAGAGAGAGAATGGTAGATAGGAGATTCATTTCTCTTGAGCGAACTCATTGTGCTCAAATTGTCGTTCTTGTTCGCTCCACATTAATGAAGGGGACTATATGTAAGGAAAGTTTAGATTTGTGGCGGACCAAAAAAGTATATTAACCCAAAAATAGCAATAAAGTTATTACGTCCAAAAGTTAATGTAGCAATAAACAACTTATAAGTTATTAACGCAAATAAAAGTTCAGGGACATTACTTAAATCAACTGGTTGGTGCGTGTTCTGTTGAGTTTGGTATCAGAATCCACAATTATAGATAAATAATAATCCCAATAAGGTTGATATGGCTCCAGTAAGTTAGTCAAACGTAGAATACAACGGGAATATTACAACAGTCTATAAATATTGACGATAATTAATTAATACTTCTGTTATCATATCCACAAGCATGAATAGAACGAGAGGCATGTGTATAAGAGCGTATTTATTTATGAGCAGTTAACAATGTCGTGCTATGTAGGATTCAAAAACGGAAGGAAGGAAGTCAGTACTCAAGGTCATACACTTAAACAACAAGTACAATCGTTCTAGTGATAAATGTACAGATAGTGAAAATAAACAAAATAAATGCTAAAGCTATAAAAAACTATTTACAAGGTAGGTTTATTAAGCTTATCTCCACAGACTTGTTTACGGAACACCAATCCTGGATGTAACAGCTGTGAGTTTAGAATAATAATAATAAGGCTGACCAGTAGCAGTCCTAAACATCAATGGGAAGATTCAAACAAACAATACTTAGTGAATTTCAACTTCACTCCATTGCACAAGCAAGTGGCTATCAGGACTCAGTGGCCGAGTGGATAACGTGATGGCGTTTGAAACGAAATATACTGGGTCCGAGTCCCAGAGTGAACATCAACTCTCGGATGCAGGTACATCCAACTGACGAGTCCCAAATAGGAGAAAACGCGCGTCAAACTGGATTCCACTGCTAGCCACTATCCATTTTTACTTACAATGCTTGTGAATTGAGGCTATATCGATGCAATGCGCGCAGTATGAACATATGCCGATTAGAGACTGACCAGTTGCAATCCTAAACATCAATGGGAAGATTCAAACAAACAATACTAAGTGAATACTAATAATAATCTAACCTTATTTAAAACTAATTATCTGTGTAAGTCTATTCATACACATAATATTTCGCTAGATTGCTAATTTCCAAGTTAATCAAACTTTCTAATGACAGAGTTTCTTTAAATTGTTACATAAATGTTGAATTTAACTTCAATACAGCGCCTACCATATGTATTATACCATCAGTAAACTTTCATAGTTGAAATCATGAACAGATGTTAGCTAGGCCATCATTTTAAACCCGATAGAAAGCATTCAGTAGATATGCATACAGATTAATTTACTTATTTGCCATTTGCAAATATGTTAAAATGTATACAACTTATATAACTCTATATATTATACATTCTTTGTAAGCAAAGATGGATAGTGGCTAGAAGTGGAATACAGGACGCGTGGCTATCAGGACTCAGTAGCTAAGTAGATAACGTGATGGCGTTTGAAGCGAAAGGTACTGGGTTCGAGTCCCAAAGTGAACATCAACTGTGAGATGCAGGTACATCCAGATGACGAGTCCCAAACAGGACGAAACGCGCGTCAAACTGGATTCCACTGCTAGCCACTATCCATTTTTGCTTACAATGCTTGTGAAATAAGGCTATATCGAGGCAATACGCATGGTATGCACATATGCCAAGTAGAGACTGACCAGTTGCAGCCCTAAACATCAATGGGAAGATTCAAACAAGTAATACTAAGTGAATTATAGGTTCTTTGTTTATTCTTGCACACTGTTCAGATAGGATGTGAAATAAACAAAACTCCATACCATGAATCATTGTTTCCAATTCTAAGCTTTATCAAATATCACTTTAAAATGCTTTGTAACAATACCCACTGTGAAATAATATTTGTATCACTTATGTTATATAACCTGATCTGTCAGAAACCACATGAATGATTGTTTTCAATGATTACATACACTAACTTTCAAAATTAAATTTAATAAATAGAAGAATAGCTTTAGAGATTGAATAGTTTATTGTTTCACGGGATCATTTCAACGGTGGAGTCTATCTGAATTATTCAATTGAATTCAAAAGTTTCTTACATCCTCATTTGTACTGTATTGACCCCTTTATTCCGTTTCGATACATAACATCTTGTTTACTATTTTACTTTTCTGACCAGACTTTGTGGTGGAATCGAAAATACTAGTTTGTTTCCTGCATTACAATTAGGAAAGAAAAACTTGATTATTCAGCTACTTACTTACTTACTTACTTACCTTCTTACTGACTTACTTACTTACTTGACACACATGACATTGATCACCACCCAGTGATCAATCAATTGTGATTACATCTCAGTACTACAGGAGGTCGGTCGCGGCCCGAATAGCTCAGTGGTAACGTCTCTGACTGTGAGGCTGAGTGAATCCGCCAGGGAGCATCAGTTCCCTCAGGATTACAAGTACACCTTGCTGAGGAGTGCCAAGTAGCACGAAACCCGGGATCAGGGTTTCCTGTTGACCACCTCAAACCACTAACTTATCCAAGCTTACTTACTACTATTACCCCTTCTTACATACTTACTTGCTTACTTACCTACTTATTTACCTACCTACCTACCTATTTACTTACTTACTTACCTACCTACTTACTTACTTACTTACTTACTTACTTACTTACTTACTTACTTACTTACACCTGTTACCCCCCAATGGAGCATAAGCTACCGGCCAGTTATTGTAAATCGTATGGTTCTGGAAAGTCAAGATTAGCCTGATAATATCTTGTATAAGTGTTATTATTGGACATATAAATTATAAATGTTTACTGTTTTCATTTTTATCGAGTAATCATTGTATAAATATTAGTGGTTTAGTAAACAGTAGTATTATTGATATTCACTTCTATATTTTGTTCTTTATCAGTTTGTAATACATATGAAGGATGATTACAATATACTGAACCATACTATTGTGATTATGTACATCATGTGGAAGATGAACTTTAGAATGAAACTGAGATCGAATGTGTCTCTTAATTATGAAATCATACTAGTCTTTGATACTTTAATTTATCATTCCGAATATCAACAACCTACTCTTTATTAAAGTCTTAATCCTGAAAAAAAGTTTACATAAGCACTTAAACTATGAAATGTAATAAATTAAACGTTGATAAGCTTGAATAATGTACATAACGAAACAACCTTACGTCAGTCGAGTTATTTGTACCTAATCACTACTCCTAAACAAACAATAATTATTAAGCAAAGATGGATAGTGGCTAGCAGTGGAATCCAGTTTGACGCGCGTTTTCTCCTATTTGGGACTCGTCAGTTGGATGTACCTGCATCCGAGAGTTGATGTTCACTCTGGGACTCGGACCCAGTATATTTCGCTTCAAACGCCATCTCCTTATACACTTAGCTACTGAGTCCTGATAGTCACGTGTCCTCGATTTCACTTCTAGCCAATATCCATCTTTGCTTATAATGCTTGTGAATTAAGGCTATATCGAGGCAATACGCACAGTATGCACATATGCTAATAAGAGACTGACCAGTTTCGGTCCTAAACACAAATGGGAACATTCAAACAAACAATATTAAGTGAATAATTACTAACTTTCGTTACAGTTATCTAGTCAACAATCACGACCTACTCACTTAATGAAGTATTTGAAGAAATATAAATCCTTCTTTTGGACAGAACTGATTTAGTAGGATGATATTTTCGTTAATTTTAAATTAATAAATGAAATTGGATAAAAAAAAGTTGAGCCTAGACCATTTTGAAGTTTTGTATATTGGACTAGGTGTTTTAGTAAGTAAACCTTCATTGCCTTTTTAAACAAATATTATGAGCAGAGATGGATGGTGGATGATAGTGAAATCCAGTACATGGGGTTCGTCCTATTTGGGACCCACCAGCTGGGTGCACCTGCATCCCAGAGTTGATGTTCATTCCGTATCAGCAACATGTAATACATTTGGTTTTAAACTCTTAAATCTTTGATTTCTTCGAAACAAGTTAAACTGGCTTAATAGAGATTCATTCAAGAGTTGAGATTTCACGAATATTCCTCCATAAAAGAAACGTTCTGTTAGAACAGCAATGAATAGAAACTTCACAGCTGCATCTAGAAAAACAAAGGATTAAGTGTTATTTTTCGAGTTGATAGTTACTTGTATTGTTATTAATATTTAGTACTTTTCAGAGAGTTTCCAGAGGGTCAAGTTAATCTAAAATTCAAAAAACGCGCTCGATTTTCTGTACCTTGATTAAGTTTGTAATAAAGCTTTTACTCATAGTTTTAGTCTTTTCTCTCCCAAGTTGAAATGTAGAAGTCGTCTGCAATTATAAGAAGTTACTAAGAAGTCAGTAGAAAGCGTTCGGGCAGCAAACATATGAAATGGCAACGGGAAAACTACAGTAGATATTTCTTTTGAGCAATTAAGCACCTACCTGAAGCATCAGGAAAAATGATTTGAATTGGTATATTACATAAGACTTATTGCAATGTTAAATGGTCATGGATTTTATAATGTAAGCCCAGGAAAACTTATAAAACTATTTTTGGTTTACTAATTGCCTATTAAACTGACCATAGAAAGATAATAGTGAACTATTTCAAAGATATACTTCAGAAAGTATGTAAGTTATAAGTTAAGATAACTGATAATATTCTCAAAGAAAACATATGGCGATACATTATTATATGTTTACTAATATATGTCAGACTTAGAAGTCAATCTACTTGCTTCCCTAGTAACATGAAGCAATTGCCACAGAGACTCATGTTATGGTATCTTGAAAAGAAATATTGAATTGCTTTATTCAAAAATAGTTTTTCCAACGGAATACATTCAAAAATTAGTGGATTGAGGTTAGACATTAACACCGTTGGATATCGGCTCAGTGGTCTAGTGGTTAAGCGCTCTCGCGAGATTGATATGTCCTGGGTTTGAATCTCGCGAGGCGGGATCGTGGATGCGAACTGCTGTGGAGTCCCATAATGGGACGAGACGGCCGTCTAGTGCTTCTAGGTTTTCCCTGGTGGTCTAGCTTCAATTGATACATGATCTCAACCATATAAAAAAACAGTAGGGCTCAGTGGATTGTCAATTCAATGAACTATCAGTATTCACTGTAGTTACATTCATGTTACATAGTCCAAACAAAGCAATATTTAAGTGGTTACTATGATTACAAAACGCTTTCTTGATAAATTTACTAAACTTGAGTCATATATATATGTATCTAAACAGAAAGAGAGAGGGATGTTGATGATTGGTTATTTTTGTAGCGTTGTTTTCCAGGTTCGAACCCAACCTCACCCAATTTAGTTCGATCAACTGAATGGTATCACAGCAGGAAATAAACATACAAATGCATGGCACCTTAGAGTTCATTTTCAAATGTGTTTATCAAAAACTATCACATCATGAATTGGTATTGTAATTTAATAGTTGAGTTCATGAGTCATTTGACCACCATGGAAAACCTGGAAGCATTGGAGAGTCGTTTCATCTTAGTATGGGACTCCTCAACAGTGTGCATCAAAGATCCCGCTTGCTGGATTAGAACCCACGACCTACCGATCTCGCGCGCGAATGTTTAAACTCTAGACCACTGAGCCGGCTTCCAACGCTGTGCTTCAAGTAAAAATATCTTCATTTTACATTTAATAGGTCGCTATTTTTAAAGAAAAAAACCTATACTTTTGAAATGATGATAACAAAAATGAATCATTGTTCAATATTCATATACATTATTGTCAAAACATTCAGACAAATAAATCAAATTATTTACTAACTGATTTACTATTTGCTAAGTAAATTGATCTCTATAGGTCATATATTTGTCTAGAAAAGATAGTATTTGTAATTTTACCATAGACTAGTAATAATGGTCATAATAATAATAGTATTTCATATTTGAGATCATTAGTCAACTGAAGATAGACCATCATGGAAACCTGGAAACACTGGACGGCTGTTTCGTCCTATTGTGGGACTCCTAAGCAGTGCGCATCCACGACCTCGCCTCGCGAGATTCGAACGCAGGACCCACCAGTCTCGCGCCAGAGCACTTAACCGATAGACCACTGAGCCGACTGGCATCCAACGGTGTTAATATCTAACTTCAACCAATCCACGATGTTTGAGCAACCGTTCACCAGTTGTCTTCAGTGAGTTCGAATCTCGCGAGGCGAGGTTGTGAATGATCACTGCTGAAGAGTCCCATGATAGGATGAAACGGCCGTCCTGTGCTTCCAGGTATTCCATGGTGGTCTAGCTTCAATTGACTCATGATTTCAACTATGAAAAATACTGAAATCTCCATAAAATCCCTTCTAATAATAATAGTCATTAATGAGTCAAAAAATAAAGAAATTATGTTCTGGAAAATTACTGATTACATTTAAGATAATGTTTAATTCAAACTCACGAAATACTTTCATTTCAATAAACATGATAGTTTATCGTCTGTGAAGATGCTGTGCTGTGTGCTACTGATGTCGACAGATATATGTAGTATGTATCATTAATCGAAAGTGAAATGTCTGGTGGCAGCAGGTTAAGAAGATCGAAGAGGATAGAATGAGAACAGAGAACAATTGTTGTGAAAATGAAGGATCAGTGAAGTATGAGACGATTGATTGACATTTTGTAAATGAATTATTTACTGTATTATTCCCAGATTTTATTAATACATTATGTAATCTTGTATTCGAATACATTCTATTGTCCCTACGTGTGTTCCCGTTCACTACAAAATTACTGACAACACTTAACAAAATTTTAAATCCGAATTCGCTTACTTAGGAATGATATACTCTCACCTCAACAAACATGATAGTTTAATATTCACTTGTTGTTGTTTACTTGTATCTTCCCATTGTCATTTCGGACTACAATTGATCAGTCTCTTGTTGGTATATGTGCATCCAATGCGGACTGCCTCGATATTGCCCAAAGGCAATAATTTCACCCCAATGCACAAGCTAGTGGCTATCAGGACTCAGTAGCTAAGTGGATAACGTGATGGTGTTTGAAGCGAAAGGTACTGAGTTCGAGTCCCAAAGTGAACATCAACTCTGAGACGCAAGTACATCCAGCTGACGAGTCCCAGATGGGACGAAACGCGCGTGAAACTGGATTCCACTGCTAGCCACTATTCATCTTTTCTTATGATAGTATAATGTTTATTAAGTAAGATGGAAATAACTCGTGATCATTAACTATTTCAGGCTAAAATTATATACAACAATAATTTGAGGTCAATTTTGAATTTATCTCAATCAAATAATAAACAGTGGTGAACATTTAAAAGTAATAATAAACATTTGATTAAGATACATCATTGTGTACTTCCTACTGTCTGATATCTTCTATTTACTCATTTATGTTAACTGACAAGTTTGGTTTGATTTCTTTGTTTACTTAACTTGTATTATTAATGTTTTTGAAAAACACCATGTACACCCATTCTTTGTTTACGCATTAAACCAATTATAATGTATATCAGACTAGGATAGAAACATGACATTTTGTATCTTATTTCATTGAAATAAGTTTTCAACTGATGACAGATAGTGTGTAGAACTAATTCGAATATTGATCATTAGTGTAGATGATTTGTGTCGAATTATTGGTAGATGACTCGACTTAGACGAGAGTAGAGTGACCAAGCAGCTGACAGCGAAGTCACATCTCATGGTTAGTACTTAACGTCGATTTCCTTTTCGGCGTATCCAGGTTCTATAACTACTTTGATGACCGTACAACATAAACGACGTTATTGCAGAAGTATATTAGTAAGAGTAGGTTCGAAGAACAGAGTGTAACCACCGTCGAATGGACCAGGCCACAGCATGTAATTAATTGATGAGCGTTGGTTATTTTTGACCCTCACAAGAATCCACAAACTACTTGACATTCAGTGATCTAACTGCCGGACCGTGACATTTTACTGGCCATAGTAGTAATAATAATATTAGAAAAAAAACATCAATCAACACGAACAGTTCGGCTGTATATGTTACTGATGTGTCTGCTAATAAATTATATAGTTAATTTGATTTTTAGTCCTAATATACTTCCTGAATGTTTCGATCTAGTCGATAAGGTTCCATTCAACTAGAAATATTAAGTTATTACCTCGTAGAACACTTCTGTAATTATTTCTGGGTACATATATTAGTTAGTATGTGAACAGATTATGATGAAACAAACCATTATTATGCTTTTAAGTATGTGGGATACATTTTCATATCTATGATCTTTTTATTGAAATGGTTTATAAAGATTGCATTAAAGGGGGGTTTTGTGGAGATTTTAGTAATTTTATATAGTTGAAATCATGAGTCAATTGAAGGTTTTCCATGGTGGTCTAGCTTCAGTTGACTCATGATTTCAACTATATAAAGATTGTATTAATTTGAAAGTGACCCCTATTATGAATTAATGTCAACTAAGAAACCATTCTTAATTTCACAATGAATCCCAACAGTTTCGGTGAAAATCATCCCAATCCTTAGTTGTATGCAGATTATGCTACTTAACATTCGGTTCAAAAAGTTTATGTAAGCAAAATGAAAAAAACATTTGCCTGGTGATTACTCTTTTAACTAAAGAATACTCTAAAATGAAACCATTTTTTTCATTCATAAAGGTAATAACTCAGAATTGTAACCTTTTGAAATGTATTTCGAACAATTTAGTGATTTCTCAAATATAATGAATGTGAATTGTTGAAGAGTTCCATGTCAGGATGAAACGACTGTTCAGTATTGCTAAATTTTTAATGGTTGTCTAACTAAGGTTGGTTCGTGATTCAAATATTGGAAGTTCTACAATCTTCACAAAAATCTCTATATTGATAAAATCGAAATATCAACTTTATGATAATTCTTCGCAACATGTTCTTGATTTAATTATAAGTCCAATATGCATCAGTTCATTATTATTCAAACATTATTGTTATTCCTCAGCAGTGGGCATCCACGATCCCGCCTCACGAGATTCAAACTCAGGACCTATAAGTCTCGCGCGCGAGAGCTTAACTACTAGACAACTGAGCTGGCCGGCATCCAATGGTGTTAATGTCAAACTTCAACCAATCCACCAAATTGAGCAACTATTCACCAATGTCTTCAATGAGTTGATATCTCACAACAGACCTGATTAAACTCCACTGGCTGTCTGGTGTGCTTCCAGGTTTTCCATGATAGTCTAGCTTCAATTGACTCATGATTTCAACTATATAAAATTACTAAAATCTCCACAACCCCCCCCTCCTGATTATTGTTATTATTAAAAATCGAAGTTTATCATCAAACAGAAAATCTTAAACTTTAAACCTAACCCTATTAGTGTATAAACGGTAATTTTTATTTAAAAATAATAGAAGTCAATCTTCAATTGAGAACTAAACTGTTAATTAAGTTACGAAGGTTGGTTTAAAGTTTGAAAATTTTTTAAAAAATTATACTGTTTTTAGAAATTATGTTACCACTGTTATTGTTTTTTAATCTTGCTTTACCTAAGACATTGAATATGATTAGTTAATATTGAATTCATATATGTAACTCATTCATTAAGCATAGCTTTCATGTATCCGATTTTCTGTCATACTTTCTGGGTATGTAGGGATTGGATATACTGTCCAGCTTTGAAATTCAATCCAGATGAAATGGAGTTTGAATGTACGACATAATTATCAGAAGGGGGTCTTGTGGAGATTATAGTAATTATTTATAGATGAAATCATGAGTCAATTGAAGATAGACCACCATGGAAAACCTAGAAGCACTAGACGGCCGTTTCGTCCTATTGTGGGCCTCTTCAGCAGTGCGCATCCACGATCTCACCTCGTGAGATTCGAAACTCAGGAGCTATCAGTTTCGCTTAACCACCGTTGTATTCCGGCTCAGTGGTCTAAAGGTTAAGCGTTCGCATGCGAGACTGATAGATCCTGGGTTCGAATCACGCGTGAAGGGATCGTAAATGCGCATTGCTGAAGAGGCCCACAATAGGACGAAACAGCCGTCTAGTGCTTCCAGGTTTTCCATGGTGGTCTAGCTTCGATTGACTCATGATTTCAACTGTATACGACATAATTGTTAAAAGTTATCTATATTGACTACAAGACATACATTTTAATCAAATTAAGAGTTGATAAAGTTACTGTAAAGTTAAATAGTTTGTATTGTTATTTAAAACCAAACTATTGAGCGTGATACTAATAATTTATCAACAACTTTGAAAAAAAAATTTTCGTGTAAATTAATCAATATCACTTAAACCACATTATCCATACAGCAGTAAGAGATGAGTTTGTTAATCGATAAAATGAATGTTAGTGAATGGTTCCATGAAAAAACCAATGTACACCTTCAGAATGGTAATAAATTTAAACAAAATAGATCACAGAATGATATATGTGATTGACGGTAAACAACATAATGCTAAGCAACAGGAATCCATTGACCGAAGATAATCTGAATTATTAATCGATCTTAAAGGTCATACAAGAATGTTTAATCTGTGATATATACCTCCCAAAATGTCCTGTCACTTATGAAGTTAACGGACACACTGAAAACTGTTTAGAAATCTAACGTAAGATTTGAATACACATAGTACTCAATACTTTTCACTTTCTATAACAGAAATTTGTTTACTATACGGAGTTCAAACCTGTATTGTTAAACTATTCAATATAAGATTGGCCAAGTTATCTGAGCTTTAAATCAAGAATGAATTCTCTTTCAATTGAGTAACTAAAATACCTACTCAGGTATATATTAACTAGCAAACTATTAGAAATCAAAGATCACTAAATCTCTATCTTATCCTTGATTAAAATGCTTAAGTAGTATGAAATCAAGATACAGAAAATAATCCTGAACAGACTAATTGGATCTAGGTTCAACCTTAATGTCAATAAGACCACAAAATACCTATTTGACTAATCATATTTCCCTATTTTATTCGATTGTCCATAACGTTGGCACCATCTTGATAGTGATATTGATCGTCATTCACATCGCTTCTGACTATTTATTTATTTATTCAAACACATAAATATTGGTTCAAGGGGGCACCAGATATATATGCGCCAAACAAATCTCATTTCATTTGTGTGAGGGCTGTGATACTGCCCAGGTGCTCGAACTGAAACATGTGGTTTTCTTAGGGGCCACACCCGGAGTCTTTTGACCTTAAGATCTGATCCACAAGGCAGTGGAGCATCGCAAGGAGATGCAGTTCCATGGTAGACGGTGATCAACGATTGATTCATATGCCATTTGTTCCCTCAGCCCCGGACATTCGCTACAGGATATATTGAATCTAAGAATTCTTAATTATTTTACATCTTCTAGTGAACCATATCGTTACAAGTGAGTAATTATCATTTTATTTCTTTAAGTTAAAGGTTTCTTGAGATATAAATTAACTGAGGAAGCGGATTAAACTGTAATTATATAACTGTCATTAATTTATTCTATACTTTTACATTAGCATCATAGCTTTATTCATTACCATAAATGTTGTTACAATAATGTCATGCTATGTTTCTAGTTCAATTACCCGTCACTTAACATTCTAATAATTGGTAACCATTTTAATAACAATTTGTGAGTACATACAGAGTTAACATTCATAATTATTCAGTTCAAATCGATATTAACCAGTAAGGTTAAATTCAATGTTTATACAGATGGAAACTAGATGTCCCTAATGTTATATTCCGTGGAGAATTATGAACGGTAACTTTAAGGACTATTTATGGACCGATATGATCTGTACATTTCCTATTATATAATTGTTAAGTAACTAAAGTATTCATATTCATATCCCTCTTATTATAAGCTTTATTTTGACTTATAGACTATTATTATACGATTTATCATTCTTGAGTTATCCCTAGTTCATTAATTACTGTTCCCCCTATTCACAGCCACATTTGATCAAATCTTGTACATATGTTATTTTCTATTTTATGGTATGATGTGGTCTGTCTGTTTGGTATATAAACCCAGTATGTTTGAGAATAATGATTCATATCGCAGAGGCTGTTATTGGTGTTCTGGACTTAACTGGCTGGGCTAGGCAGAAAATAGGACTGATAAGTACTCAAGACTGATCATACGGTTTTCATGTATCATTGCTCCGATCGATAAAACACTACTCTGCAATTGGCGGTCTTATCACTCATATATGAACTGGGCAAGGACGCACTCAATCGATATAACACCCAAACATTTGAGAACGTTGACAAAGAAGTCGACAGAGAAAAACAAATTACCTCTCAGAGACAGTGAAAAATTAATTTTAATCAAAAGTTATTAACTAGTTTGTTGTACAGTACTTTGAGCCTATAACAAACATAATGATAACATATTCAAACAGTCAACTTACCTTATACATACGAATCTTTGAGAATTAAGATAATGATGACAAATTCACTTGGTATTGTTTGTTTGAATCTTCCCATTGATTTTTAGGACTGTAATTGATCAATCTCCATCTGACGAGTCCCAAATTGAATGGAACGCACATCCCGCGTTCCACTGCTAGCCACTGTCCATCTTTTCTTATAATGATGACCAATGCCTAAATTAGAAATAGAAACTTAAACATTAAAGAATTAAGTACTGGTCAATATATATCGACAGTTTAAATTAATTGTCTTAATGAAAGAGTTTCTTCTTTTTTTTGCCAAGTAAATATTGAGATACCTTATGCCTTAAACAAAACCGCTAGTTCAAGTTACACATTACAACAATTTGTATCATGTCTCAATGTAAATGTTTACATTTCATTTAACAAACATAAATGTAGTAGACAACAACTAAGATTCTCTTAAGTCTTTAATGATAATGAAATTTTGTAAGCATGAAAACTATGACGTCAATTTTAAAAAAATGATTCTTTACAGGTAAACGTATCACGTGTAAGATCACATATCATTCTTCCTGTCAAAGATTAATTATATGGTTAGTCCCGAGAAGAATATAGCGACTCTCCTACGATTAATTTCGATTGTGGTTGAGCCATTTTACTAACTTACCTAACAGACAATGTTGTTGGAACAGTAACAATTGGCCTATTTCTTTATATTATTATGATCACTAATTTGTCTGTATAGACATGTACGCTTGATTACGTGACGACAGCCACGCACATATTCCTTTCAAGCTTAAATGTTGATAGCTTAAATATCGCTCGATGAATCGATCTCCTCCCCATGTATAAATGAACTCGAACCGTACTAATAAGTTTTGCCTTGTCTACCTGCGTCTTGATTCGATTTTACTATAAATTTGCCTCTATATTCTCTGGATGTGCTTATAACTTGTCTGTGCTATCCGCTGGTAAACTTTAGTCGCTGCTTCTTATTACCTTCTGATTTAAAACACCCTTGAGATTTATACAATACCGGTTCTCAAGGTGATTGATTGGCGAAGTTAAGCCACTACAGGTAACAACCAGAAAGTATAGTCTGTTTATATAAATAGTGATAAATATCATATCTACTGTACATATCGGTAATAATCCTAATTCCTTTGCCTAATGGATAACGTGCTGACATTTGAAGTGATAGATTATGTGTTTAAGTCTCAGTTTCAACATCAACATTTAGATACTACTGATTTAGGAGCTTAAGGAGCATCTCATGTAAATCAATTAAATAAATGAATTCACATTAATATGATTATTATATAACTATTTGTCAGTAAACAGCTGTGTAGATTGTTGAATTTCTTTAGAACCATGAACCATTGGATGCCGACTCAGTGGTCTAGAGGTCAAGTGTTCGCAAGTCAGACCAAAAGTATTGGGTTCAGTTCTTCCGTGGGGTTCGTGGATGTATACTGTTAAGGAGTTCCACATTAGAATGAAACCGTCGTTCAGTGTTTCCAGGCTTTCGATGGTAGTACAGCTTAGATCAGTTCATGATTGCAGTGATATGTAATTACTGTTCTAACCTTATCGAGTTTTAGAAAGTGGATTGATTGGATCGAACCTGTCAAAAGTCTTAAAGAATCTGGTACTTCTTGTGTATATCTAGTCTATATATTGTATTATTTCGAAATTAAGCGATTCAACGACAGCCTACTTTAAACTTCTAACAGGCGAAAATCCATCGCGTTAACCACCTTATTTTTTGTAATACCGAGGTTAATATAAAAACTTATTATTCTCTTACTTCCTAACTTACATCTGTTACCCCTCATGGAGGCGCATAGGCCGCACACCAGTATTCTCCATCCAACACCGTCCTGAGAAATCCTTTCCAGTTGTTATTCATCCTTTTCATATCTGCTTCTATTTCCCGGCGTAATGTGTTCTTTGGCCCTCCTCTTTTCCGCTTCCCTTCACGATTCCAAGTTAGGGCTTGCCTTGTGATGCACTTTGGTGATTTCCACAATGTATGTCCTATCCACTTCCAACATCTTTTCCTAATCTCCTATTCAGCTTGAACCTGGTTTGTCCTCTCCCAAAGTAGTCTGTTGCTGATGGTATCCGGCCAGTGAATGTTGAATATTTTGCGTAGACAACTGTTTATAAATACTTGTAACTTATTGACGATGGATGTAGTAGTTTTCCACGTTTCATCTCCGTACTGTCGGACTGTCTTGACGTTCGTATTGAAGATTCTCACTTTGAAATTAGTTGACTGTTGTTTGGAGTTTCATATGTTCTTTATAAATACATGTACCTTCTTGACAAGAAAACTAACTCGCTAAAAAAACGCTATTATTCTCACTACAATATAAAATGAAATACATAAAATAAGGTCATAAACATTTGTGGACTAAACACTTGTCAAGTTATATTCTGACATTGACCTTGTTTATTGTATGTATATGAGTCATTTACAGTAATTTATATGATGTGTTGTATAACTTAATGTATTCATAATTCCGTAATTGTTTAGATCGTTAGCTTACGGTCAGACAAATATTAATCACTCTGGTCACCATAAAATTCAAACTAGACTGAATATTTGGTGATTGGAAAATAGATAATTATCGTTCTATAAGCTCCTATTCTAACTAAAATTCTGAAGATATGTATTTAACCCGAATAGTTCATGTGCGTTTTGGCTGTTTGCCAAAATGATTAGTGACATTAGTAGTCATATTAATAAATCGTCTTGTAGGGCCAGTGAAATGTCACTGAACCCTAGCCAAATCATCCGGCAGTTGGGTTACTAAATATCGAACAGATCATCGATCCCCGTCAAGGTCAAGGACAGTCAGCGTGCATCAGTTAATCATACGCCATGGACTGGCCCATGCTGGAGTGGTTCTACTTTCGCTTGTATCTACTTTAACTAATATATTCCTGTAATAACGTCCTTTGTGTTGTACAATCTTTAGAGCATCCATGGTCCTTTGATACGTCGATGAGGCAATCCACGTAAGGTGCTGATCGCGAAGTGTGACTTCGAAGTTAGCTTTTTCGTTACACCGTTCCTGTCTAACTCGAGTAGGCCTTCAATCATTCGACATAGATCATCAACGTTGATGGTCCACAGTCCTTTTGATGATTATGCTTTTTTGAGAAAGTCCTTATTAGAGGATAATTTCACCATTAAAATCAACTGCCTTAGATTTATCACCTAAGACTCCAACATTACAATCAACAGACACATGTTAGGACATTTTTTAACTGTCACTGTCATTCATATACAGCATTCTTTTTACACCATATCTATACCTTGTTTGCACTAATATTCGTCAAGGTGAGAACGAATAGCTTGTTTGTTTATATATGCTTTGTTCCAATATATCTTTACAATTCGGGGGAATCGCAGTAATTATTCAATCTTTCGATGGGCCTTTCTAATTCGTTCTGCCAATATTTTACATTGGCAATGTAACATATTTTATAGAAACTTGACTCAATCTGTCTCTTGTTTTTTGTCTAGCATGATAATCACTTCTGTTTCTCGAACTTCTAACAACTGACGTTGACATTCATAAATCATGTAGTGAATCTCAATTTTGATACATCTATGAATACACAAACTTTGGGATAACACTGATATATACATCATTATTCTGCGATCTATCAGGTGCACTTTGCGAGACTAACCGTTCATACATCTACAAAAATTTAAAAGAAATATTAAGATAATAATAAATCATTATTCGTTAATAATTTCTTACTGAAAGAAAGTTTTGATTTTCATTGAGAGTTAACCATATGTCCAGTCACTCAAACCAAGTCTAATGACTGATAAATACCACTCAGATTAGTTATTGATCTCGCTACACTTTAAATTGTTTACTTATTTGCTTACATATGCCTCTTACCCTGCGGGGGAGCATAGGCCACCGACTAGCAGTCTTGAACCGACTCTGTCAGTGGCTCTTCTTTCCAGATGTTCTGAGTTCTATTCGAGGCAGTTGTTTTGAGTTCCGGATTTTCTTTAAATTTAGGAATGATGTCGTTAATTTGCCAAACCGTGCCTTCACATTTATATCTGACCTTCTTTGTTCAACAATGGAATGGTGTTACCCAGGTGCATAAAAGTTTCCACCCCTCCTAGAGCTTTTCCATTAAGTATGATTGGATTGGTGCTCTCTGTGTTGTATTTAAGCATATTGCTATTTCTCTTGTGAATTTTGAAGCCTACTACTGTAAAGGTCGGTGATTCACTGACTGTCTTCACCTGAGTCTATTGATGTGTATGGGATAAAATAGCTAGATCATCTAAAAAATCTAAATCGTCTAATTAGATCCAAGCTATCTAGTGTATTGTGTGCTTCTTTTGAAATCCAGAGGTCTTCATAATCCAGTCAACCATCAGAAGAATAAAATTGACTAACATTAATTTCTAAGATAAACAAATAAATATATATATGCTAAGGAGTCCCATAATAGGACGAAACGGCCGTCCAGTGCTTCCAGGTTTTCCCTGGTGGCCTAGCTTCAATTGACTCACGCTTTCAACTATGAAATAATTAAATCTCCACAAAAACCCCTTCTGATAATAATAATCATATGCTCGCTAGTGACTGACTTCTAGAGGCAAATCTAGGAGTTCTAGTGAGAAGCAGTGACCAGTGGAGTTCAAACCACGTCTGTTGTGAGATAGGAACTCACTGAAGACAATTGCTGAACGGTTGATCAACTTCGTGGATTGGTTGGGGTTAGACACAAACACCATCGGATGCCGGCTTAGTGGTCTAGAGGTTAAGCGCTCTCGTGCGAGACTGATAGGTCCTGGGTTCTAATCTCACGAGGCGAGGTCGTGGATGCGCGCTGCTGAGGAGTCCCAAAATAAGACGAAATTGCCGTCCAGTGCTTCCAGGTTTTCGATGGTGGTCTAGCTTCAATTGACTCATGATTTCAACTATGAAAATACTAAATCTCCACAAACCCCTTCTGATAAAAATAAATATAACCATTATAAATGGTTGAAATAGTTTTTATAATGTTCACCATTAGTTAGTTACATTATTAATGAGGAAAAAAATAACTTAAACTTCAATATTCATAAGTTTAAATTAGTTCACTAATTGGTTTTAACTAATTTATTTCATAATTTGTTCATTTATTGTCTAGAGAGTCGATTCTAAATCTGGCATAGTAATAATAATAATAATAATAATAGTGGTAACAAATTTAACGTTACGGTTTTCATTATGTCTACGTTCAGTCACGTGTGACCTTGACAAATTGACTTATTACCATGCTGGTTTACTAGTTAATATTACAACTGTAACATTAGTATACAATGATCAGTAAGACAAAAATATAGGACAATATGATTACTAAGTCACATTTGTGTTTTAAAACATTTTAACAAATAGATAAAATTATACTTTTCATATGAATAATAGAATTGAACTATAATTGTATTTCAACTCGGTCTGTTGCTCCTCTAGGAGCTACTGCCGGTCCCAAGTTCGGAAAAATGAAGGGGGTCGGGCATAGGGTTAGCAACCCCATCCTGTAGAAAACTACCTTGCTAAGACAAAACGCTAAATAATTGTACATTGAAAAGTTGAATTCATTCAATTAGGAATGTTATAGATGTATAGTTGATATATAATTTATTATGAAAAAATTCTTATACTATGATTTAGAATTATATATATATATATATGGAACCCATACGACGGACTACAGTGCAGAGTCGTTCATGGGGGACAGCTGACAGATACATTTCCAGTAAGGACCGGAGTCAGACAAAACTTTCTACTCTCCCCCTTCCTCTTTCTTCCAGAGATTTAGTGGATTATGAAGACTTCAACATCTGAGGGGAAACACGGACTATAATGGACGTCTCAAAAACAATTAGATGATTTGGGCTTCGCAATTGACCTAACCGTCCTATCTCATAGAAACGAACAAATACAGACGAAGACAACAAATGTAGCAGCAGCCCCTACATCAATAGGCCTCAACATACACAAAGAAAAAAGCAAGATTCTCAAATACAACACGAAGAACACCAACCCAATCACACTTGATGGCGAAACTCTGGAAGAGGTAGGAACCTGGGAAGCACCATTGATTAACAAGGAGGATCTGATGCAGATGTAAAGGCGAGGATTGGCAAAGCAAGGGCAACATTTCTACAATTGAAGAACATATGGAACTCAAAACAACTCTCTGTCAACTAACTTCAAATGAGAATCTCCAATACGAACGTCAAGACAGTCCGACAGTACGGAGGGGAAACTTGGAGAACTACGACATCCATCGTCAAGAAGGTATAAGTATTTATAAGCAGTTGTCTACGCAAAATACTCAA
>NW_017386062.1:482217-504375 GCF_000237925.1 Schistosoma mansoni
ATCAAATGGAACGTATTAATTGTTGAAGTTATACATGTTAGTATATTATGGTCAATGTTTGTTCATCACTAAATAACATCAATTATAGATCTGATAAGTATTGAACATTTGTTTCTCTGTAAATGTCATTTAATTGGGTAGTAACGTCACTTTTCTATTTCAATATTTCATTGCAAAAAGAAGCTTTAGATCATAACAAAAACCCGTGTTTCCAAGCAAACTGTAAGTACAGGAAGCTTCACCATCAACCCATAATTGATGCCATTACAATTCAATAAGGATATATAGCTGTTAGATAAAATTACTCGATAAACAACTGTATTCGCTAATTTCCTGACTTCAGTTAGGATAATAGTATAGGCCTTTGATTGACAAATACTAAATTTAAAGTTTTTGATTTCAATCTTAACTTAGCATTTACACGCATAAATGAAAAATACCATTTTATGAATTTTAAACGGATTAAGTGAATTCATTTTGTATTATTTGTTTGAATCTTCCCATTGATGTTTAGGACTACAATTGATCATTCTGTTATTGGCATATGTGCATCCTGAGAGGATTGCCTTGATATCTCCTATAGTCACAAGTATTATAAGCAGAGATGGATGTTAGCTGGCAGTGGGATCCAGGACGTACGTTTCGTCCTAGTTTGGACTCGTCAGCTGGATGTACCTGAATCCCAGAAATTATGTTCACTCTGAGACTTGAGCTCAGTACCGTTCGCTTCAAACGCCATCATTTTATCCACTTAGCTACTGAGTCTAAATAGCCACTAGCTTGTGCAATGAGATGAAGTCCAAATTTATTTAAGTGTATGAAGTTTTAATCACTACCCCACTGTTTGAGCCATAAAAAAATAAAAACCAAGTAAAAGCTTGTGATCAATTACTTGAGAAATTCAACCATCACTTAACAGATTTAAAATGCACATTTAATATAAAATGATTAGTATCCAATTGAATAGATCTAATTGATTGTTCTTTGGTGATATCTAATAGTAATGCATTGAACGAAGATTTGGTGGGGATAACCAATTTACAAGTTACGAAGCCTTTGTAAAATATTAAAATTATACATTAAATGTATTATTTGAATACCTTCCTTCGCTTGTCCTTTATACACTACATCATTATTCTGATCTTGTTGTTATTCCTATTGCTGTCTGTCATCCTTCCCGTTCTCTTTATTTCAATTTTCTGCTAGTAGGCATTCATCTTTCTATTCGTGCTACGTGCTACTTACATCTGTCCATATAAAAGATGCACACTACGGTAACCATTATTTCTATGTCACCGACCACAGTTAAGGTATTGTTTATTTTACACTCTCTACATCTAACTAAATGATCTAATGGTACTATTATAATAAAAAACATACCTAGCATATTTTAAATAAAAATCGAGATTTAATAGTTGAGTTCGTGAGTCAGTTAAAGCAAGACCACCATGGGAAACCTGAAAGTAGTGAACGTCCGTTTCGTCCTAGTATGAGACTCCTCAGCAGTGCGCATCCACGATCCTGCCCCGCAGGATTCGAACCCAGGACCTATTGGTTTCGCACGCGAACGCCTAACCTCCAGACTACTGAGCCGGTATCCAATAATGTTAATATATAACTTCAACCAATCCACGAAAATGAACCCCCGTCCACTATTGTCTTCAATGAGTTACTATCTCATAACACACCCGGTTGAACTCCACTGGTCACGGCTTCTCACTAGAATTCCAGGAAATACCTCTTGAAGCCAGTCACTAGTGAATATCTGATGATCACTATCAGAAAAGGGTTTTGTGGATATTATAGTAATTTAATGAACTCAACTAATATCCACAAAACCCCTTTCTGATAAAAATCTAAATCTTAAATATTTTAAGTAACATTATGACTTTGTGTCTTAACCCTAACATAAAACTCAAAATAATTGGTGTTTTTAGGAAATTGCTCAAAATACACTTAAGTTTTAATGTTTTCGATAACAAATATACATTTACTATTGACAATGCATATTATCAATATGTCTTCATACTTAAACAAAGTCAAATACGAATATTATTGGATAATCATTGTTCATGATTAGTTTCTTTAATATTTAACTTGTTTGCACGAAGTTTGCGAGTTTACGAACTTTTAAACTTCACTAAGCTTATATAGTGCTTAGGCGCCAGCAATTTACCAACTTCAATCTCAACTTTGAATGCAAAATCACTATTTACTTAGTTTGTATTGTAAACAAATAATTATGTTTATTTAATTTAAGTTCATATATTGATTGTTTGAATCTTTTCACTGACGTTTAAGACTGTAATTGACCGGTTTCTTTTGAAATCAAACTAAACATTATGATCAACTATATTTATAAGCGAGGTCACCACTGTAGATGACTCACTGATCAAGTTAAAAGGTTTACAAGAATTAATATGATACATAGGTACATTTAACATGTTTACTCCTGTTTAAGGAAATTTCTTATCAACTTATCGATTATACTTATGATATCTTATTCAAACGGTGAAATTTGTAATAAGTTTGAAATTGAGTTCATCTACATACAAGTTCATAATTATTATTAAATCTCCATGCTGTACATTAAGAACAGACAGTTCTCAATAATTTGTATTTCCACAGTTGAAACCATGAGTCTATTGAAGCTAGACCACCATCGATAACCTGGAAGCACTGGACGGCCGTTTCGTCCTTTTATGGGACTTCTCAGCAGTGCGCATCCACGATCTCGCACTCGCGAGATTCGAATCCAGGACCTATCGGTCTCGCACTAAAGCACTTAACCGATAGACTACTTCAATCGACTAATGATTTCAACTATGAAAATACTGAAATCTCCACAAAACCCCTTCTGATTATAATCATATGTTCACTAGTGACTGACTTCAAGATACATGTCCTGGAGTTCCAATTAGAAGCAGTGACCAGTGGAGTTCTACCAAGTCTGTTGTAGAGAAATCAACTCACTGAAGACAATTGGTGAATGGTCGCTCAAAATCGTGGATTGGTTGAAGTTAGACATTAACACTGTTGGATGCCGGCTCAGTGGTCTATCGGTCAAGTGCTCCGGCACGAGACTGGTAGGTCCTGTGTTCGAATCTTGCGAGTGCGAGATCGTGGATGCGCACTGCTGAGGAGTCCCATAATAGGACGAAACGGCCATCCAGTGCTTTTTAAGTTTTTCATGGTGGTCTAGCGTCAATAGATCCATGATTTCAACTATGAAAATACTGAATTCTCCACAAAACCCCTTCTAATTTGTATTTCATTGTTAAAATTATAAGCAAAGAAATACATGAATTAATGAAATAAAAATATAATTTCTGTCCACATATTTGATAGATTTTATATCGAAAAACTAATCTTACTTAAACTACCATTCAAAAACTCAGAGTGCTAGAACTCTGTTTCTATCTACTACTGGACTCTTCAAAATAGCGTATACATGATCCAGCATCCGAGAATTGAACTCAGAGCACTTAACCTTTTGACCACTGAGCATTATTATCTTTCATTGCCTGTGGTGGATGGCTGTCATACACTCGATATAGTTGAACTTCATTAATCACCGCTTCTCACTAGAACTCCAGGAGTTCCATCATGAAACTTGTCACTAGTGAGTATACAATTATTATCAATATAGGGTTTTGTGGGGTGTATAAAACTGTGTTATCACAAACTGATATGGTTGGTATTTTATGCGAACTTAGCTACTTCGACAAATACACATGGTTTACGGTAACATGAGAAAGCTATTCAACAATTGTGATTGTCTCAATCTTACAAAATTTTCAATTTGGTTGAAGGACATTTACTGGATAATTCAATGTTAAGCTTACTAATGCTTTCCCCAAGAACATCATCATCCTTAAAACTTAAGTGGATAACGATTGGTTTTCTGTTGATTGTAACTTTTCCCACTTTTTCTTTTCAGATGATTCATATTTATTAATGGATTTCTGTGAAACGCTAGGTTTTCTCCAATAACTTTCAAAGTTGATAAGTTCGTCTACCAGTTTGTTTTTAGTACATACTATTTCTGCTTCGTAAAACATTGATCTGAATGCTGCTTTTCGTCACTAAAATTAGATTTAACGTATCCTATTTGATCATTTCACTCAAACAAACGTTGTACAATATTATCAACTTTACATTGTCAGGATATACTATAAAACCACAAGTTGTTGTTCTTTTGATATTTCATAACAAATTTGATGTTTTTTAACGCCTTCCTGATAAATTCTGACAAGTGATTCACACGATTTTGATTACTGTAGACTAGAAGCTTTTTATCAATAAGAGTAAACTAATACAATATTCAATCGATTTCTTGTTTCCACTTCATTTATAGGGGAATGAACATAATAGTACGTGCCGGAACAGTAGCATGTCGTCAATATGACCGTATATGGTGCTCGTGTACTAGGACCGGACGTTTCTTGCAAGTATTTTATAGTTTAGCATCTAATGGAAAACTTACCTAAAAATTAAAAAAAACAAGAAGGGTAATAGGCATAAGGGCCCCCTACTCTCCAACACGTTGATAATTCATCAGCTTAAAAGAGCAATTTATTGCTGCAATAAAATAATCCCGGCAATATATTAAGTGACTAACTGTTATACATCAAAAGACAGCATCAGAAGGGAATAACATCAATTGAATATAGATATAAATGCTATATGCAAGATAAAATTTTCGTAACACAGTTTAACTAATTTAAATGTTCATATATTCCAATTACGTTCTATTACACATAAATAGTCTTGTGTTGATCCATTTCCTTAGTCCTCTACGACTAATTTGATATGTACCTCCTCATAATTTTGATAGCTCAATTAAACCCAAAATAATTGAATATCCTAGATACTGTTTAGGGAGGAGGTATGATGGCATCTTTACAAAATTTGATTTTTACTCAATCAAGAAGTAACTGAGGCCATCTTTATTTATTTAGACACATAAACATTGGTACAAGAAAATACCAAATACATATGCCCCTCACAAATCACTTTATTTGTGTGTGGGCTGGTATACTGCCTGAGTACCCAACCCGAAACAGATGGTCTTCCAAGGGGGCCACACAACGAGGCTTTGACATACAGATCTAATCCACAAGTGAGTGGAGCAAATTAAGGAGATGCAGTCCCATGGTAGTGGGTGACCGACAATAGACTCATAAGCCTTTTGTTCCCTCAGGATCCTGAAGTTCATGTGAAACCTTAGTTTAGAATCATGGTTTTCTAACTTCCCCAGGTGTATCATCCATATCCCTCAACCTGGTTGAAGCACCGAACATTCGCTATTCGTCATCTCAATTTCGTAATCAACACTGAAGTTGTGAGAATGCAGTGAGTATGACTTCTATGATAGTGGCTGTATATGTGTTGCCATGTGAGAGCATTTCGAGAGAGAGAGATACAACTCTCCCCACCTTTGAGAGCACTAGGTCATTTAGGAGTATGAGTTCACATTTTGTTCCTGCGAGAATATGAAGAAGTTATTCCAGCATATCATGATAGAAAAAGGGATATCGTAAGTTCAATACAACAACAGCAAATAGTATCATAAAGTGATCATCAGATACCAAAATAAAACTACACTTGGCTACTTGAGAATAATAATCCGTCTTTATAACATTGTGCAATTGACATCTGAATATCTATTCGTAGATTATATACAACTAAAATTACTAATGTCAGTATGGATTTGTGGAGACTGGATTTAATTTATCTAATGCTATTAGCTTTCATGTGATCACTAGTGACTAACTTGAAGAAGGAGTTTCTGAAGTTTTATTAAGTAGCCATTTTCAAGAGATTTCAACTGTATCTGATGTGAGGAAGATACCTACTAAAAATAGTGGGAATCGGTCGCTGAACTTTGTGAATTGATAAAAGTTGTGCGCGTACATCATTGGATCCTGGTTCAATGGACTATAAGATTAGCGCGTGAGATCTGGAGATCCCAGTTCGATTCCCGGATGCAAGTTGATGTATCTGCATCGCTGAGAAGTCCCATAGTAGGACAAAACGGCCTCTCAGTGCTCCCACTTTTTCACTGGTCGTCTAAGCTAGATCAGTTCATGATCTCAATGAAAGTACGATTTTTACTGAGTGAAAGTTCCAAAAAAAAACAAGAATTTTGGTTACCTAACAATGTAGCAATCATGGACGACTTATCCTAGTCGAAAATCCGTTTTACACAAGAAAACGTCTCCCTAGTAATTGTCCACTAATCAAGTGATATATGACATATTAGCAGACTGCTGTGAGTAATCAAGCTTAGATGAAATACTCTTTATAGTATTCTTCAAAACTATTCTTGTCCCAGTAGTTCGTAATAGAAAGAATTTTCAACTTAACAAAATTTTCATTAATCTACAATACAAAACAACTGAATAAATATATTTATTGAAATACTAATATTTACCTTTTATAAATACATATTGTATGTCGAGTAAGTAAACAGCTTACATGATTATTATAGTCTATGTAAGTGAATAACAAATAAATGATGAGGAAACAGATAGAGTGAATGAAAATGATTAAAAGAAACAATGAAGTCAGGGAACCTATTCGTGAAAAGTGATTTCATGTTGTTTACCTATCTCAAAAAACTAAGAATGACGATACATGGAGGCGATTAAATATGATAGCATATACATCTATTCTCCTTGTTATGGAGTCAATTTTAGTTTGATTCAATGAATATAAGCATATCATATTGATTTGTCAGATGCACGTAGTTTACAAATGAACTTAAAATGTATGGTAATAAGGAAGAACATGCATTTTAAGGATGTCATGTTCTCTGTGTTAGATAGTTGTCTTTCTCAACAGGATCATCAGTACACAGTTCAAAAGTGAGTAATTAGAATTTTTCCCCAGCTGACTGGCCGCTTATTCGGTTAAACTAGAAGAATTAGGGTGATTGTTTTCCATGTGTGTATACTTACAAGCTTTCTCCATCTAGAAAACGTGTACCCATTCTCTTACGAAGATGGCAAACTCAAATAAATTATTCACTACCGTTTTTAGATGAAAGCTAATGATATGCAATACATTGAAATGGGTTCCATACTTCTTGTCATTTATCATTAGTAGCTGTATATATAGAGCCAGAAAAAATCGAATGATTTTTTTCTGTATAGCGTACATTTGGCAAGGTTGTTTTCTGTGGGATGAGGTTGCTGACCCCATGCCTAAGCCTCCTCCTTTACCTGCGTTTTAGGCCCGCAATAACCCTAGGAAGGCTACAGTCAGAAATCAGTAACACCAAATTAAAAAAAATGCCCTACCAATGGAGATAACATATTTTATGTAGTCCATAAATTAGATAGATTCGTTTTTCTGACCTACATACATAACGAATTAAGTTTAAGTTGCTGATCGAAAATGATGTCTACTTCATGTTCCAGAAAGAAACAGAAATATTCCAGACTAAAATAGACAATAAATAAGAGTACGTTTTTAAATAAAGTTATCATACATAGTGGTGTTAAGTTAGTGTAAGAATGATTTATATGACTAATCTATAACATAATAGTTGAGATCATGAGTCCTGGGTTTGAGTCTCGCGAGGCGGGATCGTGGATGAGCACTGCTGAGGAGTCTCACAATAGGACGAAATAGCCGTTCAGTGCTTCCAGGTTTTTCATTCTGGTCTATCTTCAATTGACTCATGATCTCAACTGTTAAAATTACTATAATATCCACAAAAACCTCTTCTGATATTAATCTATAACTGTTGAAAATATAATATTGGATAAGAAACGGGGGAAATGTGACAGTGAAATTGAATCTATTAACTGTAATGCTAAACTAGTAGGTGGAGTTTCGATACAGTTGAATATAATAGTGTCCGAAAAAATTCGGAAATCTGAGATTTTTAAGAATCTTGAAAATGTTTTCTAATGTGTTTAGCTGTAGAGTCCGGAAAGCGTGCTTATTCATAATTAGGACATGTTAGTTGAATGTATCCAAATCCAGTCAAAGATGAATACCTACCGAAAGGAACTGATCAAGTGAAATCTTATAGATCTACAGCTAGATAATGCAAACATTTACAAATATCCTGAAAATTAGAATGACGATCTTACTACATGCAACTGAAATAAGGCATAAAGTTTACTTCATGTAGGTCGAAGTTTGTCAAACAGATTTCTTGCATTGCACAAATTTGTTTATCTGCATCTTGTCAATTATTGATTGATTGTCAAGGGTAAATTTGAGCCACACACTTCTATTTTCATATTTTCGATAGCAACAGATATTTACTAAATTGTATATTTCCACCAAATAAGTGTTTCCTACTACTTAAAAATGGATAGAAAACTGAACACAAATAATAACATTTACAACCAGAACCAATTCTGACTAATTTTAATCTATTCCATTTATATTCACATTTTCAGGGGTTCAGAAAATTATCACAACCTGTAGATGACACTTACCAAGGAATGAAATCAATTTGGGTGACACTGAAAACCAGCTATTCGAGACTGGTGAATAGTCTACACTTGTGATTTATACCAGGAATTGAACCTAAAACCTTGAAATCACTTGGTTGTACCTTAATTTTTTAATGATACCTCAGCTGATTTCAGTCTGTAACGAATATCATCTACAAATTAAAAAAGAATTATCACAAAACTCCTCCTTTACTTACTGGAACAACGTGGGAAAAACATACAATTAAACACAATAAGTAAGTTACATGAATACGATTCACACTAAATAAGTAAAATGACAGTCGATAACTGAGCTTGATTGACGTATTGTTTGGCTTAGTTGTCATATGTTTTCAAATTTTCATTATGTTAATTCTTTCTAAAAATGTTCAGATTAAACTACTGAATAAAATATTGTAACTATTTCATCTGAATCACTGACATATCTGTCAATGGGATCCAGAACGCGCGTTCCGTCCTATTAGTTATTCATCAGTTGGAAGTATATGCATCTCAATGTTGATGTTCACAATGAGACTTGAACTTACTACCTTTAACTTTAAACCCGCTGAGGTATCGTTCGCTGAGCTTGTCAGTCTAGGTAGCTGCAATATTGTTCAAGGCATATTATCAAACGTCAGTTTTTAATGACAATAATGATATAAAACAAACTATTTTTAAAAATTTATGTATCTAAAAGAAAACGTGGTCATCATAAAGTATTTCATAAACAGTATCTTTCTGACATTTAAATTCATACATATTGGCACTAAGTCATATTGGCAAATCATTGTGTTTTATTGTGTTTATATGTATGTATATCATGGATCTGTTGTAAATACAAATGTGTTTTACTATTTCTTTCATGTATATAATGATTCCAATGTTCAAACCAGTTTCAACTTGTACTACTATACATATATATAAGCCATTGAAATCGAATTTGTAAACAATAGGGCTTCCTGACTACTATAAATAAACATATTTCAAGTTACAACTAGTTGGTAATTGTATAATCTATATTTATTGTAAGTGATAAGTTATGGTATAGTTTTAGTGATATTAACTAACAGATTTGATATATTTCTATTGTCAGACTATTTTAATTGACTGTCAAAGCAAATAGTTTACAGTGAGATGAAGATGATTGGTTTTATCAAGTGATTAGATGCGAAATTTCCAGATTTTCAGACTAATAATCCCAATGGATGATTACGTCCCCGAATAGATTGTCATTCCACATCCTTGCTGTCTTTAAACATAAATGCTTATTTGAATCCACGTTTAAGTTCTTTTTACATCGACCAGTTAAATATCTAGTTTATGAAAGGAAAAACATACACATATTATGCGCAGGTCAATATTGTTCAAAGAAAATGAAATTTCTAACAAAGAAATTATTATAAGCGAAGACGGATAGCGGCTAGAAATCGCATCCAGGACGTGGGTTTCGTCCTATTTGGAACTTGTCAGCCTGTAGTCCCTCCGGAGGCTACCACTGTTCCCAAGCCTGGACAAAGGAGGAGGGTTGGTCACGGGGTTAGCGACCCCATCCCGTAGAAAACTGACTGGCTAAAAAACGCTAACCAGGGAAAATTATTCAAACCATGTTAACTCTGCGCTAGATGTTAGAAGTTCTTCCTTTGGAAGAGTTATGACGCCTCATGGTGAAAGCCGAAATTCTTCGGAAGTCACGAGGTCGATGCCCCTTCTAACAACCAGAGCAACAATTTATTTGGGTACATGGAACGTCCGGACAATGTGTGAAACCGGGAGACTCTTCCAAATTGCTGAAGAAATGAGGAAATTCAACCTGGAGGTGCTTGGCATCGGTGAAACACATTGAATGCAGGTTGGACAACAACGACTATCTCCAGAAGAGCTTCTGTTATACTTCGGCCACGAAGAAGAAAATGCTCCACAAGCACAAGAAGTTGCATTGATGCTTTCCAAACAAGCAAAAAGTGCACTTATAGGATGGGAATATCATGGACCAATGATCATCAAAGCCTCCTTCAAAACAAAGAGAGGGCATTACAATGAAAGTCATCCAATGCTATGCGTCTACCAATTCTACAATAGGCTGGAGTCGATCGTCTAGAAGTGCCCAACAAAGGACCTCATCATTCTGATGGGAGATTTAAATGCCAAGATTGGAATGGAAAACACTGGATACGAAGACGTCATGGGACGAAATGAACTGTGAGAAAGGAACGAAAATGGTGAGAGATTTGCAAACGTATGTGCCTTCAATAAACTGGTCATAGGAGGCACTATATTCCCACACAAATGCATTCACAAAATCACATGGACTTCACCGGATCACACTACACAAAATCAAATCGACCATATCTGCATCAACAAAGTTCAGGAGGACGATGGAGGATGTGAGAACCAGGAGAGGAGCTGATATAGCATCCGATCATCATTTGCTGGTCGCCAAGATTAAATTAAAACTTAAGAAGCACTGGATAACGAGGCGGACAACATCACAAAAGTTTGATACGGCCTTTCTTCGGGATAATGACAAACTCAACAAATTCAGGATAGCCCTCAACAATAAGTTCCAGGCCTTTCATGACCTATTCAATTGAGAGGGAACTACTATGGAGAGAAACTGGAAAGGGATAAAAGAGGCAATCAATTCAACATGTCAGGAGGTTCTGGGCCACAAACATTTAGCAATGACGGCGGAAAAGGCTGCAAATGAAGGAAACATGAGACATTTGTATGATACAACAACGAAACTCGCTGGAAATTACCGTAAACCAGAACGAACAGTGAAAAGCAAGGAAAGCAAGGTAATCACAACATTGAAAAACAACGAAACAGGTGGGTTGAACACTTCAAAGAACTCTTGAATCAACCAGCTCTACTGAACCCAACCAACATCGAAGTAGCACTCACGGACCTCCGAGTCGATGTTGGCCCACCAACAATTTCAAGAGATCAGTATGACCATCGGACAGATGAAAAGCGGCAGTGCAAAGGGACTAGACAATATGCTAGCAGAAGCATTGAAAGCAGATGTAGCAGCAACTGCAAAGATACCCCACATTCTCTTCAGTAAGATTTGGGATGAAGAACAAGTACCAACACACTGGAAAAAAGAACTTCTGATCGAGATACCAAAAAAGGCGATCTCAGCAAATGTGATAACTACAGGGGCATCACTCTTCTCTCAATACCTGGAAAAGTCTTCAACAGGGTATTGTCAAACAAAATGAAGGACTCCGTAGACGCCCAACTTCGGGACCAACAGGCTGAATTCCATAAGGATCCATCGTGTGCAGACCAAATCGCAACTCTACGGATCATTGCAGATGATCTGGCTCTTCTATCACACACGCAACAACAAATGCAGAAGAAGACGACCAGCGTAGCAGCAGCCTCAGCAGCAATAGGTCTCAATATACACAAAGGGAAAAGCAAGATTCTCTGATACAATACAGCATGGACCAATGGAATTACACTTGATGGAGAAGCTTTGGAGGATGTAGGGCATCATTGATGAACGTGGTGGATCAGATGCAGATGTGAGGGCGAGGATCGGCAAAGCAAGACCAACATATTTACAACTGAAGAACATCTGGAACTCAAAACAACTGTCGACCAACACCAATATCACAATTTTCAATACAAATGACAAGACAGTTCTACTGTATGGCACGGAAACCTGGAGAACTACCAAAGCCGTCATCCAGATGATACAGATTTTTATTAACAGTTGTCTACGCAAGACAATTCAGATCCGTTCGTCAGACACTATCAGCAACAAGGTACTGTGGGAGAGAACAAACCAAATTCCATCTAGTGGAGGAAGAAATCAGGAAGAAGCAGTGGAAGTGGATAGGACACACATTGATGAAATCACCCAGCTGCGTCTCAAGGCAAGCACTCACATGGAATCCTGAAGGCCAAAGGAAAAGAGGAAAACCAAAAAACACATTACTCTGAGAAATGGAGACAGACATGAGAAGAATGAACAGAAGTTGGACAGAACTAGAAAAGAAGGCCGTGGACAGAATGGGTTGGAGAATGCTGGTCGGTGCCCTATGTTCCGTTGGGAGTAACAGCCGTAACTAAATAAGTAAATAAGTAAACAGAATTGTGAACAGATGAATTTTACAAGAACTGAACCCTTACTAATCAGAATTTGTGTTACAAAAGAGATCAACTCGTGATTAGAGTTCAATTTAAATTCCATAATCTCTACCAAACGTCATACCTATTTAATGGTCAGACATTCACGATTTGGTGAAAAGCCTCAATTGGTAAAGTTCAGCCATGTGACAAAAAAACATTGATGATGTTACATAATCCGTAAATGTCTGAATTTATCAAATAATGATCACTGGATTCTTATTGAATGACTTAAATTTATAGTACTATTGTGGTGTATGCTACTTATGTTGACGGACATAATTAGTATGTAACATCAATCAGAAACGGAATGACTAGCAGCAGAAAACTGAGAAGATTGAACTGAAGAGAATAGTAAAGGAAACAGAGAGGATTTGAAATAAAAACAGTATTGGAAGAATCATTAAGTACATAAAGGACAACTGATGGAATAAGTACTAAGCTACTCTATGATTTTGCATTAATTAATAAATTGATCTTCACTTGAGTCTTTGATAACTATACTACTATCAAGACATATAAGATCTCACATGATATAAGGCTTGATGATCAGTCATTATGTGAATTTAAGTAGATATTTCTCTTAAATTTAAGTATATTGTACTTTATACTAGTTTACATAACGTGAAACTATGATCTATGTAATGCATAATTATGCAAATGATGTTGTATTCTTCTTCTTAGTGAACAGATTAATGATATGGTTATGGTTATTAAATGAGACAATACCACTAGTACAAACTTGAAAATGAGCTCTTATCAAATGCTTGCTTTCAAGTTATCATTGTATCAACTATACTCCTAATATATTTTTCCAATAATATTATTCATTCAGTAACATGAACCAAATCAAATCATTTATTAATCAATATAATTTAGAATCTATCTTTGTATACTTCATAATTATTTAAATGAGGTCTATTTTGTTATCTTAGTATTAGACGAACAGAATAGTAAGATAACAAAACCCCTCTGGTGGGGGGGTTGCTGTTTACGAAATTGAGAGGACGAAAAGAGAATGTCTGGCTCTTTAACCGGGTTGATGGACACGGAAAGTCCACCAAGGGAGTTAGAAAACACTGATTCCAAAGCAATGGTGCATATGAGCTCCAGTATCCTGAGGGAACAAATGGCGTATGAATCAATTATTGGTCACCGGCTACCATGGGACTGAATCTCCTCACGATGCTCCACTGCCTTGTGGATCAGACCTTTAGGTGAAACGCTCCGGGTGTGGTCCCCTAAGAAAACTGCCTGCTTCAGTTCGGCCACCTGAGTAGTATCGTAGCCCTCACACAAATCAAATGAGATCTGTGTGGCGCATATATATCTGGTGCACCTTTGTACCAATATTTATGTGTTTAAATAAATAAAATGAAAAGATCAGTTGTAGCTCTTATTGTTTAGATATATAATTAAGAAGTGGTAACTAGGATAAAAAGTTATGGAACATCCTTTAATGGTAGAACACCAACATTTACCCTGAAAGTTTGATCAAAGTCTCATTAGTGAAATAATCAAAATATACATTTTATTGTTGATTATTTGTTTTCACTTTAAACATATTCTAAGCATAATTGAATACAATAAACAACAGACATCTCAACATAGTGCACGCAGTGTCGAGCCACCTAGATTACTGGCCATATTGCAACTTGATCGATAGCATTCGATCAGCACTAAGAAGGACTTGACACGCATGACATTGATCACTACCCAGTGATCAATCAATTGTGACAATAAACAATCACCTAACCCTAAAAATCTACTAAAACAAAAAAAATTATTTGAAATTTGTTATGTTTCTAAAATAGTCATATCAACTTGTCTTGGTGATTTGTTTTTTTTTTATTTTTATTTTTTTTATTTTTTATTTATTTTAATGAACTCAGGGGGGGGGAAATTTACAGAGCATATCACTAACTAATCGTATAATGACATTGTCATATTTGTCTAATCTTTCATGATGATTCCATTCTAACTATACTACTATTTTATATGTTTAAATGCACTTCATTCGTTAAACAAAACAAATTACAAAAAAAAGAAAGAAAAGAAAAACAAACAAAAAAATAAACAGTGAACATTGAAAAACAGTTTTACTGAGTTATGTCATATATTTTTTTAATTTTTACAATACTGAATTATTTATAACAGTGGTATATTGGGTATGTTTAAATACACTTGAAAAAGGAGTGTCATTATTTTTTTTTATTAAAACAAATTTCAAAACATCGAACATTGAAAAATATAATAAAAAAAACAAATAATAGGACGAAACGGTCGTCCAGTGCTTCCAGGTTTTCCCTGGTGGTCTAGCTTCAATTGACTCATGCTTTCAACTAGCTAATATTATAAGTATATGACAAAGGTATGTAATAGATTTAATAAAATTAAAAACTACAATCTAAATATTGCTTCTGAGAACATTATAACGCTTCAATTAAATATCAATATAATGGAGTGAGAATTATGTCTACAGAACAGATTTTTATTAAATAACAGAAAAGATCTTAGAAGATGGAACCAATACTCGAATGACTGAATAGGTTAATGCTTTTTTTTAAGAAAAAAGAGGGAATTGATACTTTTATTTGATTACATCATTTAATTTACAGCATTTTTAGTTTCACGATCATTCCAGTTACTTAACAGTAGGCACAAGCAGCGAGTATTATGGTTTAAAAAATAAAACCAAAACAACAATGAATATGGGTACATGAAATATTCAGACCATGTGGGAGATAGGAAACACGAATCAAATAGCTGTAAAAGCACGCAGATACAATCTAACAGTTCAAGGAATAATTGATATCCATCAGAACCGAGATGAACAGATAACATTAGATTTGACAGAGATGCTGTTGTACTCTAATCATGAACGAGAAAATGGTTCACACATAAACACACACAGAATTGCGTTGATGTTGTTAAATGAAGCACGAAAAGCACTGATAGGATGGAAATCTCACGGATCCACCATCATCTAACCACACTTCAAAACAAAGAATGAGGAGATCACAATGGGTGTTATCCAATGTTATGCACCCATAAATGATATCATTGAGGACGATAAAAATGCGGTTTTCGAGATGATGCAATCAATTGTAGAGAAATAACTAAGAAAGGACCTGACCATCCTGATCGTAGACCTAAACACTAATGTTACACCACAAACGATCTCACAAATCAGGATGGCCATCAAACAAATCGAGAGTGGGAAAGCACCAGAACCTGACAATATACCAGCCGAAGCATTGAAGTCAGACTCAACAGCAACTGAAAACATGCTCCACTTCCCATTCAAGAAAATGTGGGGGGAAGAGGAACAAGTGCCAGCAAACTAGGAAGAACCATATCTCACCAACATACTAAAGAAAGCAGATATCAGCAAGTGTTAAAACTAAATTCACATCACAACATTATCATCAGCGGCAAATGTTCTCAACAGTGTTGTTGAACCGGATGAAAGATTCAGTACTGGCTGAACTTCGAGATCAACAGGCCGCATTCGGTAAGGATAGATCGTACACATACCAAGTCGTGACAACATTGGTCACAGTCGAACAATTAATTGAATGGAATTCATCATTATGCATCAAATTCGTTGACTATGAGGAAGTATTTGTGATGTGGATAGGAGAAAACAATGAAGTCTTCTTCGATACTATGGTGTATCTGAGTAGATCGTCAACATTATATTAAATTCTCATGAAGGAGTGAACTGCAAAGTCGTGAGTGGAGAGTAGCTCACAGAGCATTTGAATGTTGCTTATTCTAGACCTCTCTCTCATATGGTTGTCGACCGGATTATCAAGATCTCCACATTTGAGGGAAAGCATAGAATACAGTGAACAACTTGGATGTAACTAGACGAATTGGACCTCTCAGATGACCTAGCTTCTCTATCCAATACACAGCAACAATTGCTGATAAAGTCAGCTGGTGTAGTTAGCAACTTCTACGGTAGTAGGCCTCAATATTTACAAGAGAAGAAGCAAGATCGTGAAGTAAAATAAAGTGAGCACCCACAAAATCGCGTGGCCTACTGTGGCAGGGAATGAACCAGCTTCCAGATGAAGAGGATAATAGGAAAAGAACTTGGAGGTGGGTAGCACTTATATCGCTGAGATCATCAAACTGCTTCACGAGAGAACCCCTTACTTGGAATCCTGAAGTGAAATGAAAAAGAGGAATATCAAGGAACACATTGCTCCGCGATTTGTAGGCAGACGTCAGAAGAATGAATAGCTCATGACAACAAATAGGATGGAAAGCACAGGAAAGAGGTCGTTGACGATTCCTGGTAACCGGCCTGTGTTCCAAGAGTAGTAACTGCCCTAGTAATTAAGTATATAAATTAAATGTTACACATAGGATGATAAACATAATAACTTTATCTAATCACAGATGTTATTTGAAGTTGATGTATGATTTAGTCATTGGTTGATGATTTCCATTACAATATTTTATATAAATGATTTTGTGAGTCAAAACATGTCTCATACTTTACCAACCAAAATGTTTGCAAAATCACATACATTCAATCTGTTAATTCATTTTGTATTGTTTGTTTGGATCTCCCCATTGATGTTTAGGACTGCGATTGATCAGGCTTTTATTGACATATGTGTATCTGGAGAGGATTGTCTCGATATTACCTTCAGTCACAAACATTATGAGCCAAGATAGATAGTGGTTAGCAGTGGAATTTAGGATGAGCGTTTCGTCTTATTTTGAACTCGTCAGCTGGATGTACCTGGATCCCAGAAATTATGTTCACTCTAGGACAGGATGAACATATGCTAATATAAGACTGATTAATTGCAGTCCTAAACACCAATATGAAGATTCAAACAATTAATACAAAATGAATTCAAGTAATAAGTTTAAAATTTATAAAATGGTGTTTTTCATTTATGAACATAAACTTCACCACATTGCACAAGCTAGTGGCTATCAGGACTCAGTAGCCAAGTGGATAACGCTGAGTGAACATCAACTGTGAGATGAAGGTACATCTAGCTGACGAGTCCCAAGTAGAACGAAACATGTGTCCTGGATTCCACTGTTAGTCACCATCCATCTTTGATTATAGTCAGTCTGTGTGTTCAGAATCCTTTAATTCAGAAACCATTCGTCCCTTTAAATTTAAACTATACATATTAGAGTTGAGGAAAATTTAAAATCAAAAATAACCGGTTCATTCTAAAATGTGTTGCTTCCATCACAAATGATTAGACTTGTCAAGTAATTTCCTATTTATTAACTAACAGATACATGTGATCAGCAAACACCATTTTTTTGTAACCATGTGTTCACGTCGAATACATTCTAAATACTGAGCGATTTCGTAAGTAGTATTGCAAAACTCTGAAAATTATCTTGATTAAAATCTTAAACTACCAAGTAGTAGGATAGGATTTACAAGTCGTCAGTTCATGTTAGTTTTGGTGACCTTGACATTTATACATAATACATTTGATGGACAATATCTCATTTTATATCAGTAATTTGCTCGTATAGGTTTGAAGAGTCTACTTCACCAAGAGGATAATCACAAAATCCCTTCTCACTAAATAGTTTCATCACAGTATAAAGTCTGATGCGAAATGCCCACCCAAAACTGAACACAGGGTCAAGAATATCGTTTTCAGGTCTATATGACGAAAACTTTTTACTGCCATAAAGCTTATAGTACTAAATACAGCTATTATTATTGTTATTATTAGTAGTAGTATTAGTGTGGTGTGTGCTACTGACGTTGACTGATATAAGTAGTATATATCACCAGTCAAAAGTCGAGTGCCTGTAGGCAGATGGTTGAGAAAATCTAAAAAAAAGAGGACGAGAACAGAGGTTGATTGGTATGGAAACTAAGGGACAACAAATTCTGAGACAATTGATGGATATTTTGCAAATGAAGTATTTACTGTATGGCTCTCAGCTTTTTCCAAGATATTCTGTAATGTTGCGTTAAAATACATTATGTTCTAGTTCACTACAGTAGTAGTATTGGTGATAGTAGTAGTAGTATTGCTTAGTTCGAACTTTAGATTTTCTTGAGACATATACGTATAGACTAGCTAATATTTCGCTTGCGAGCTTATTCTGTTGATTCCTTTTGTGGATTTTTCTTTCTGAATAAAATGAAACTGTGAAATAAAGAAATACATCGCATTTAATCAAGTAATCTAATGAATATTACAGGAACGTTTCAGAAGTAGCCTTTGTAATCATGTACAGCGTTTGAAGATGAAAACCATAATTCAGCGAAGGAATTTTTCATCTCGATAAAATCATTTACTTAAGCTGTACATTCGTTTTTATAGTAATTTAATAGATAAATAAGTCTATAGAAGACTAGAAATTGATTACATTATGAAGTATTCGACGAATTCAAGCACCAGAAGAAATCTGTATACGGATCTAGAGATTAAAATAAAAAAGGACGATGAAAATAATTTGGAAGTTAGAAAAATGAGGAGTGTCCAGCTTGACAAATATGAAGAAGAAAGGAAGACTGTAGAGGTGATAATAACAGTTGAATAGTAATGATGAAAAGTCATAGGAGTGTAGTGAAATATTATAGAAAAAATGAACAAGAAACATGCTGGAAGGGATGCTAAAGCCATGATAGGACAAGAGGTTTAACTTATTATTGTAGCACATAAAGTTCAAGCTTGAGTCAGTAAATTACCGAAGCCGTAGCAGAGCAAGTTTTTCATACAACTTCCCTTTGATCGCACTCATTTGACCATATAGGTAAATTGAAAGGATTACTACGGTTAAGAAAAGTGCCTATCGTTGATCAGATACTCCTGTATAGAACTGATAATTGTTTAACAATCTCTTTTTACAAGCTACGAGTGGGTGATGTTCTGAGATGAGTTTAGAAAGTGTTCGCTTTGTGTAGCCAATATGACCCGCCCCTGCCAGATAAGGCCCAAGGAGGAAGTTTATCCTTAGGGTGTTTATGGATGATAAGAGACAGGCTTTTTCTAATCACAGATTGGGGAATTAATTAAAACTGGGGAGTCTTGGACAGCTCTTCATTCTAATCCAGAGTGTCTAGGACTCACACAACAACGAACTCATATGGGGAACGAAACTAAGACCTTCAGATCTCCCGATAAACACATTATTTGCAGATCGTTGAGTTGAACTAAAGAACCTGATACATATCTCTTAACAAACATAACACATCTACTGTAATGGGTATAACAGATTAAAATAAAATTCTCTTTACATTCAACTATTGTCAAGTACAAGGTTCAAATAGAAAGAGAACACTTCAAGAACATTTTGAAAAATCGTTCTTTAATAACAAAAATATGTTAACTCTATCATGTTTCACAGTCTTTGTTTTTAACAGTTAATTTATTTCAGTTCTATCTAAACTGAATGTTGCTTTATACATCTTTGAGATTTTCGATTTCAATAATGTATAATATATCTATTGCGCGATATGAAAAGCTATGGTATACGTCATAGATAAATATATTCTTTGTAAATATTATTCATCCAATCAAAAACAGTATACTTTGATTATCTTTCTTGAACTTGATCACGATTCATCATAGCCTAGCGACCCAACCGTTTTAAAAAATTTCATGCAGTTAGTTCCCTTTATGAATTTAAATAAAGACAGAACAAATATTGATGCAGAATAATATGAATTCATTATATTTTGTGGTTTCTTATCAGCTGCTTACAACCAAATATGCATTAGAGTTTTAGCATTGGGGTAATAAATAGGATGGAACGGCTGGCATAAGTGAATGTAAAGGATTGGAATAACAAAAGATCATCAATGATAACTATATATATATATGTGCAAGGAAAGGTCAGAGGTTATTAGGTATTAGAATGAAGGGTGGCGTAATAGTTGAGTGGAATTCAAAGACAGATAAGATCAAAAGTGTGATTATTTTAGAGATAATTAAAACAATTAGGGTGGGTTACGTAATAATTGAATAACTTTTAGAGGTAGTTGAAAACAATTAGGGTGGGTTACGTAATAATTGAGTAAAATTTGGATAGTTCATATAATTAGGAGAGACAAATGAGCGGAAATGTGTGAGAGAAAGGGTGGTTTAAGAATTGGGTATATAATAAAAACTGAATATTAACCAAAATTAAACTAATAACAACAAAACTGAAACAAGCAAATAAAAAAACAAAAACAAAAAACAAAAAAGGATTACCAGGGTAGTAATAAGTTTATCACTGTCTCTTTTTAAGTGCCTAATTAACACTTTAAACTACACATATGGATCAAAGTAACCAAACCATTATATATATATACTTGTTTTCATTTATTTAATCAATCTTAATGGTGACCTTTGTTCATAGTTAATTTGTCTTATTTGAAGAGAGATTCCGAAAACACATAGGATAAATTCTAAAAATATGTATATACGAAGAGATTTAAGTTCAGCTATTAATACTAGTATTATGGTCGATCAATATGCGTTTACTTCAAAAAAATTTAGGATGATGAATATAATAGCAATGGTAATAATAATTTGTACATTCTAACTAGACAATGATTGAATACCAAAAACCATTGGGTAGATATTTTCTTCTTAATAATACGAGCCTACAACATTCCCGTTGATAAAACTTAGATCCTCCAAGACTTATGAAAAGAATTGATTGTTGAGCAGTTTCATGAAACAGCTGTCTAATAATTTCAAATGGTTGTTTAGCCAAAGTCGATCTTTGATATGAACTCTCTTAAAATAAACAATTTTTATAAATTTCATAAATTAATGATAACAAAAGTATTGTTAATCAATTAAAATTCGCCTGTCGATCTACTGGATCATGAAGATGTCAACATCTGGAGTGAAGTACGGGATACGGCGGGCAGCTACGATGTAGCTGGACGATTTAGACATTGCAGACGATCTGGCTCTTCTATCAAACACGCAACAACAAATGCAGGAGAAGACGACCAGTGTGGCAGCAGCCTCAGCAGCAGTGGGTCTCAATATACACAAAGGGAAAAACAAGATTCTCTGATACAATACAGCATGCAAAGATCGGAACACACTTGACGGAGAAACTTTTGAGGTTGTAAAAGCCTTTAAATATGTGGGTAGCATCATCGATGAACACGGTGGATCTGATGCAGATGTGAAGGTGAGGATCAGCAAAGCAAGACCAACATATTTACAACTGAAGAACATCTGGAACTCAAAACAACTGTCTGTCAACCCACACCAATATCACAATTTTCAATACAAATGACAAGACAGTTCTACTGTATGGGGCGGAAACCTGGAGAACTACCAAAGCCATCATCCAGAAGATACAAGTATTTATTAACAGTTGTTTAACCGAGATACTTCGGATCCATTGGTCAGACAATATCAGCAACAAGGTACTGTGGGAGAGAACAAACCAAATTCCATCCAGTGGAGGAAGAAATTAGGAAGAAGCAGTGGAAGTGGATAGGACACACATTGATGAAATCACCCAGCTGCGTCACAAGGCAAGCACTCACATGGAATCCTGAAGGTCGAAGGAGAAGAGGAAGACCAAAAAACACATT